>NC_053159.1:45831474-45980716 GCF_016835505.1 Polypterus senegalus
TGTCGCATGGTGTGTGTGTCACTGTGTGTGTGTGTGGGCCCTGTGTGTGTGTGTGTGTGTACTATATGTTATTTTGTTAATATTTATGTGTGTGTGTGTGTGCTGTGTGTTGTTCATGTGTGCATTGCTGTTGAGTCGTGTGTGTGCTGTGTGTGTGTGTGTGCTGTACAGTGTGTGTGTGCTGTGTGTGGTCACCTGTGTGTGTGCCTGTGTATGTGTGTGAGCTGTGTGTGCCTGTGTGTGTGGCTTGTGTGTGTGTGCACTTATATATTATATTGTGTGCCTATGTGTTGCTATATATAGTTAGTATAATATATAATATACCAATTATATATATAATATACCTATATAATAACATATAAAGCATATATAATATATATATATAAAACTATATAATATATATATATTATAATAACCAAATATATATTATATAAAAATACCAATATATATAATATTTTATATATATAATATATATATATATATATATATATATTATATATATATATATAATTTATAGTTAATAAATCAATTATGATGCAAATATTTACCCAAAGGAACAGAAAATTTGAGGAGCCTGCTATATTACACAAAAAATAATTCATGCATATAAACTACTGAATGTTTATGTAGTGATTAGAAACACAAGATGACTTTCAGCTTGGAATGTTAGTTGAACATTCTAAAGCAAAATTTCCATTCCAACCAATTCCACAACTATACGTAAATATCTGCTTTAAGTAGAACTCCATATTTATAGGAATGACTGCAAACCCATTATGCATCAAATGATCAATAATGATCCATCAACTTTTTGCTTTGAAAGTGTGCTTACTATTTTAAACCACTGAGTAAAGAAACTATAGAACATAAGTCCTAGCTATTTTCATTTAAAACAACTACAAACTTACTAAATGTATTACTGTGCGTCTTAGACACTATTTTTTGACTTAATGAATTGTTATTTTATGAAAACTTAAAAATGTCATATTTCCTAATATATCTATACATCTGAGGGCTGTTAGACTTAATGGAGTATGTGTAATAATAATAAGTGTATCTTACTTTACAGTTATGTAGTATACTACACTGTCAAATTAATCTGACACATTTCCATCCTCAAGGAAATGTACAAAAAAAACCAAGTAAGAAAAAAATAATGGGTTAATATCATGAAACTTTAACTATAAGTTATGGTGCTCCCCCTGTATAAAACAAATAATAAATAAAAAATAAATACAATTTGGGATATTATGGTCAAACTTGCTTAACAAAGTGCTTTCCAAGAAACTATTTTGTTACAAGAAACTTCATTTTCAGAGGTAAAATTAAAATGGACAGAAGAGAGATAGGTTCTTACACTATGAAAATAATACATGTATACATTGAACAAAAATTAAAGTTTTATCTGAATAAAGCAAACAACGTACACTTTTGAAAAATTTAGCTGGTGTGGTTTGGATATTTGCTTTTTTTCCATTTACTAAGTGTGTATGTGGATTAATTTTGAGTAATTTTGCAGGAATTTGAATTGCAGAACTTTTTTTTTTTTTTTAAACAAACCAGGAGACGTCACAAGGTCTTCTGTAATTTTTTCAGTTTCTTGTAATTTCAAATGATTAAACAAACTTAAAGCTTTTTGTTGAATTATCACCCGAGACAGAGGATGATATTTAGCATCTTTTCCATTTTTTTTATAACAGTACTGTGCGTATGAGCTAATTTTAATGTTTTGTCATCAGTGCAAATTTGTCCAAATTTTTTTTAATTTTGTCTGATTGATTTACGATTCATTTTCAAAGTTTTTAAAGTAGACTGTGCCAAACCCAAAGATTCTGCTACATTGCACTTTTTCCTCCAGTCTCTATAAATATAATCATCTTTGGAGCAAAATTCATTTTTCAGTCCTGTGATTCTGATTTACTAGACAAATACAAAAGTAATAATTACTTAAAAAAAAAAAACATTGAACCTAACCTTATCAAGTTTTCAATGCTTTGTGAAATATAAAAAAACATTAAATATGTCAACGTATGTAACAAGCTGTCATAATGCAACTTACAGTGTGTTATATATATATTAAATACTTGTTATGTACACAGTGCATTGCGACGTTGTGCATCATCTGTACAACGCCAATAATCAAAAGTTAGTTTCATTGTACCTAAACTTCATAGAGTGCATTTAAGTGAAGTATTACTGTACTTTTGCTTCTGCTCACACTGTTGAAATGGACAAAGAAGGAATAAAAGACTTACAGAGATAAGTCTCTCTGAACTAAAGGGCATGTCCTACTTTTAGCAGCCAGAGGTAATAAAACATGTTAGCCTTAACGGCCTAACAAGTCTACACAGGGGCCCAATCCAGGTCTTCAAAATCCTCAAAGGAATCAATAACACTGAACAATCTACTCAAGGCAGTAATTAAGTGTATTCCAAGACCATTACCACTTAGCACTTCCTCATAGAAAATATTTAAGTAATCTTAAAGAAATATTTAGTTCAAATGGAGATCATGACAGCTCGGTCATTTTGCTATACACTAGTCAAAAAAGCCCCAAGGTATTATCTTGTGTGAACAATTCTTTACTCAAACCTAACATTATAAAGTTATTTGTGCCAAACAGAAATAGGCACTAAATAAAGCAGACTGACCTGTTTTTGGATGTCTACCCACATTACTAACGATTTTCAAATGCTCCAAGAGAACAATTATTGTTTTGGTAAATTGCTGTTCAATTTACTCATGCACATACAGACAGCTAAGAAGCTCTGTGTCGACTCTGAAAGAAGCTATACTGTATGAAATAATAATTATGTTGCACCTGATCATATTCACAAGTGCATATTGTGTCTGGTTTTATCTTCCCATTTTCTTGAAAACAACTTCACAACTATTCCCGAGAATTCCTAAAAAGCGTTTGCCAGGAGTGAGGGATAAATCTTGCTGCGCTATCAAGCAGCACAAATTAACGAACTGCAAAGCCATTTAGGCCCCCACATGGCACCGTATGTCTGAGAGGAAACGTGCTCTGTGCTATGGCAGAAATGACATGCAATATCTGTATGATACGTCACAGTTACAGGGCTACATTCTACATACTCCGCCTGTACTCCTTGTTAAGTTTACAAACTTAAATCCTGCTGAGATTAAACCATTGTGACAGCAAGGCAGTGACAGCTGTCTTGAGTTCATGGCACCTCGACGTAAACGGAGATTAATTAACTAACAGGCCAAACAGGATGAACACGTCACATTGATACACGTTAATCGCAACGAAACATGTAAAAGAAATTCAGCCTTGTTCAATAAAAATATGTATTAAGAAGAACAAATTCCCGGAGCAAAAACGCTTTGAAGTTCCGCTACATGCGAATGAGCGAACAGACGTAGGTTTAAGGAAATATGTATCTCAACAGCAGTGTCGAGTATTTCTTAACCTAAACATATTTTTATTATTTAATTTGTCTTGCATATAACAGTGAACACGATAGGGGACGTGTCACTTCAAATTGAGGACACATTTTTTGCGCAGTACGGCAGGTTTAGAATGCATAAGCGCTAATGTAGCCCCGTTTCACTGCGAACAAGTATAGTGTTGATGTACAGTGAAACGGTAATATACAGCAGCTGCATTTTCTTCATTTCCTACCTCTCTCGCGATCTGATTCAGTGCATCGTCTTCACCGCTGAGTCTCTCTCGGTTGGGGATTCTTTTCCGTCCTGTGCCTTGGGTTCCCATGTCCAATGAACTCTCGCTTTGTCTGATGTCTCTATCCCCAGATGCCTGTAATTCCAATATAAAAACGCTTTTCGAAAATCGTCTTTGATCCTCCTTTAATTCGAAATTGGATATGCCGTAGAAACTACCCGTATTGATCAATTGTACAAAATAATAACTTAAGTTTTTCTGTTTTGGATGCAGTGGGTCAGTCCCTCTGATTCAAATGCACTATTATCTCAATAAATGAATCATATCCCGAACGCGCTCCTGACTCTTGCTTAGTAATACATTCATCTGAAACACGCATAACCAATAAACTTGACTCAGGCCAGTTCACAATTTTTGCCACTTCTGTAAGAAGCAATTCGCCATTATTTTCAGACGTTATCTGCAGCACTTCAAGTCGACGTTTGTTATTTTATCCTCCTCGTAAAAATAAATGACATAAATCGCGGGCTCTACAAGAAAACTTCTCCGCAGTGTTAGTGCAAGGCAGTCCCGGATGAAGCCTTCACCGAAGCACAACACGTTCCGGGCCTGAGCCGAGCGCGTCCTCGTGCACGCACGTCCACACAATAGCGGACACGCCAGTGGTGGTCTAACGCGCGGCACCGCTAATGCACGCGACCTCGGAAGCGTATCGTATGAGCCTGAAATCTCTCGCAGTTAAGGAGACGTCATACAGACAGCGCAAAAGGAGGATGTAAAGGTTAGACGTAACTTTTTTTTCTCCCTGTAGTTTTAATATAAATACACACGATGGTCTCATGTGGGAATTAACTATCCAGCTGCCAAATGAATGAAGGTAGCAGCTGCAAAGCACAGACCAAATACCAGACGTTTTACACATCCTTATTTGAATTTAGGTTTTTGTTTTATGTAAATTTTAAAATCAACATACATCATATTAGACTTTTATTCAACAGTTTACATGATCTTGTACGTCTTTTTAATATGAAATTTGTAAGAAAATAATTCTGGGATTGTATCGTTTTTCATATATATCATATGACCATAAAACTATCAAACTGCCATAAATACAGTAATATGCAAATAATTTGTTTTCAAATGATGCCAATGTTTTAGAATTTCTGCCAGAGTTTTAACCTGTCTCATCTCTGTTTGTTTTTTAAAATACATATTTTACTTCTCCCTGTTAATGGATCCAACTGAGAAGGCAAATGTCATGTTTTCTGGTGTAAACATGACAAGACCTTGAACTGACAATATACTGTATAAGTGAAAAATGGGCCTGTTTCATTAGCATTAAAAACAGGCCCATTACTGGGCCCACTCACTTTCACATTCACACATGGCTAGTTTAGAATCACCAATTAACCTGAGGATGTTGGAAGAAAACCAGAGTAGGCAGAGAAATCTGTATGCAGAAGCAAAGAGGACATGTAGACTCAACATAAACGATGAAAGGGAGCAAGATTCAAATCCAGGATATATTATACTGTATATGCAAGTCTCTAGTGTGGATACATAATATGAATAACCTTCAAAGCTGAGTGCATGGTTTGCTTCCATATAACTGTGAGGAGAGCTAAAATGTCAGAACTGGTAGCTACCCAGTGGGATTTAAATATTCTGGGACCTATTCCAGGCTGAAAGTGAGGATAGAGGCTGTTAGTCACCCATAATGTTTCCCTTTGGATATTAGTTCATCAGTGAAAGTAGGGGCAAATCTGTATACAGTAGTTCTTCATTCAGTGCTCAAGTTTAGGAAGTTGAGTGTTCAGGTAAAAAGGCTTGTTTGCCGATCAACCTATGTTCCTGTGCTCTGTGACTATAAGATTGTGGTTACCAGCAGAATAAGTTATGTTTCTTTAAAAAGTTGTTAGGTTTAACCTGTAATTCATGGTGATTAGCTCAGCAATTTGAGAGGACATTATACTAGACTTGCTGCTTCTCCAGACTGTTAGGCCAGTGAAAACATATACCAGGTTTTTTCCTCCACTTTTGTTATTGTATTTTACTGTACCTACAGCTGGGCTTCTGAATTTAAACACTGTGAAGTTTTTTCTAAGTATAAAAAGAGATTTTAGCAGCATTGATTTAAAATATATTAAATACCAACCATCAGTGCTCAGATCAGGCAAAAACAGGGACTAAATGAGCTGGAAAGGACATACTTGGATTCGAGCAGAATAATCTAGTAGTGAGATGAAGACTGGACTCCTTTGGTATTGTCTCTTCTGAGAATCCTTGGGTACCTCTGGTATGACTTTATGTCCATGTGCGGCCATGTGGTGCAACTCCCTGAGGACCAGGTCAAGAGAACCCATGTAAGAGCTGGCTGTTGCAGATAGAGTATATGGTAATTTCCCGAGGGTGGGACTAAACCGTGTGTCTGCCTGGGGTGTTGCCAACCAGAATCCCGAACTGTTTTGTCATGTGGTGGGTGCGGCAACACTCTGTACCAGTGCATGCTCCCCAACCTGACCTGACCTTAATCAGACCAAAGCTGTGGTGGTTTGGGTATTTAGTGAGAATGGGCCCCACTGGTGGTATACCACACATCTTCTAGATGTACTGTAGGAGAGCCCTGTATAGACTTAGTAAATCAGTGGAGACCCCTTATCACACATTGCTCACTTTTGCCATCCATATGTTCAGTTTTCCTCCCACATTCCAGGGCAGTATGGGTTAGGAACATTTGTGACACTAAACATAAACATATATATCCGACGCCGCCAAGAGTGGCAGCCATTCCAGCAGCTCCGTGTATGACTGTATCTTTTTACCTTTTTTCTCTATTATTCTCTATTTCACTGATCACTTTTACCACGTTCTTTTATGTGGAATCGCTCCTTGGACACTTTTTACTACTTTTACTACTTGACATGGATTTTTACACGCCGAGACTCGCATACTCAAGTTGTCAACTTCAAGCGCTGAGAAGAAATGCCCATGCCGCTGTGGTTCCCTATTTACCTGACAAGGTAAGACGAGGGTATCGGGGCAGCCAAGCCTGCGCTAAGATAAAAACCAAGCGGCTTGCAAGAAAGTGGCAATATAAACCTTTGGTCCCTTCTGTGATCCTGGGAAATGTGAACTCGCTACCAAATAAGATCAACAAACTAGCCGCGCTGGTGAAAAATGTCGGAACCAACAGAGAATGCAGCTTACTGTGTGCTGTGCTGTGATAGGACTATCGACTTACTGTATGCAAACGTTAAAGACGCATACAGCCCACCCCGCTGCCTGCGCTTGGGAAAGCAGATCATAACCTGGTTCTGTTTTAGCCTCACTAGAAACCAAGAGCGAAGGCGCTACCTACAACCACATGCTCATTCAAGAAGTGGTCCCCTGAGGCAGAGCTGGCTCTGAGAGTCTGCTTTGGAACCACTGACTGGGCTATCCTGCAGGGGTCATATAGTGAAAATATTGAAGAGGCTGTTGACTGCACAACTGATTACACCATAAAGTTCCATTAAGAACAGTACGCTGCTATGCTAACAACAAGCCATGGATTACAAGTGACATCAAGGGCCTTTTGAACCAGAAGAAAAGAGCTTTTAAAGGCGGTGATCAGCATGAGCTCAAGTGTGTGCAGAAGGAACTCCAAGTCCAGCTCAGGATGGCGAAGGAGAAGTACAGGAGAAAGCTGGAGCAGAAGTTGCAGAATAACAGCATGAAGGAAGTGTGGGATGTAATGAAGATCATCACTGGCTGCAGCTCGAAGCAAGGTGCCACCATCGAGAGGGACGTGGAGAGCAAACCAAATGAACAACTTCTTTAACAGGTTTGACCACCCTAACCCACTCTCACCTCGGAGTACTGCATCCTCCAACCATCCTTCTGCTGATACCAGCATAGTAGAGACATCCCCATCCACAATTACAGCAGCGCAGGTGAGCAGAGAGCTGAGGAGACTTAGTGCCAGCAAAGCAGCGGGTCCAGATGGAGTACCGCCATGACTGCTGAAGGCCTGTGCACTGGAACTGGGGAGTCCTCTACAGCGCATCTTCAACCTGAGCCTGGAACAGGGAGAGTCCCGAGGCTTTGGAAAACATCTTGTATCACCCCAGTCCCAAAGGTATCACGTCCTAGTGAGCTGAATGACTTCTGGCCTGTTGCTCTGACATCACATGTGATGAAGACCATGGAGCGGCTGCTGCTTCACCACCTGAGGCCACAGGTCCGCCCGCCCTCGACCCTCTGCAGTTCGCATACCAGGAGAAGGTGGGAGGGAGGATGCCATCATCTATATGCTACACGATCCCTCTCCCACTTGGACAGAGGCAGTGGTGCTGTAAGAATTATGTTTTGGACTTCTCTAGCGCCTTCAACACCATCCAACCTCTGCTCCTTAGGGACAAGCTGACAGAGATGGGAGTAGATTCACACCTGGTGGCATGGATTGTGGACTATCTTACAGACAGACCTCAGTATGTGCGTCTTGGGAACTGCAGGTCTGACATTGTGGTCAGCAACACAGGGAACGCAGGGGACTGTACTTTCTCCAGTCCTGTTCAGCCTATATACATCAGACTTCCAATACGACTCGGAGTCCTGCCACGTGAAAAAGTTCACTGATGACACTGCTATTGTGGGCTGCATAGGAGTGGGCAGGAGGAGGAGTATAGGAAGCTAATCAAAGACTTTGTTAAATGGTGTGACTCAAACCACTTACACCTGAACACCAGCAAGACCAAGGAACTGGTGGTGGATTTTAGGAGGCCCAGGCCCCTCATGGACCCCGTGATCATCAGAGGAGACTGTCTGCAGAGGGTGCAAACCTATAAATACTTGGGAGTGCAGCTGGATGATAAATTGGACTGGACTGCTGATACTGATTCACTGTATAAGAAAGGTCAGAGCCGACTATACTTCCTCAGAAGGTTGGCGTCCTTCAACATTTGCAAAAAGATGCTGCAGATGTTCTACCAGATGGTTGTTGTGAGTGTCCTCTTCTACACGGTGGTGTGTTGGGGAGGCAGCATAAAGATGAAGGACACCTTACACCTGGACAAACTTGTTAGGCTCTATTGTAGGAATGAAGCTGGACAGTTTAACATCTGTGGCAGAGCGACGGGCGCTAAGCAAGCTCCTGTCAATCATGGAGAATCCACTGAACAGTGTCATCTCCAGAAAGAGGAGCAGCTTCAGCGACAGACTGCTGTCACTGTCCTGCTCCACTGACAGACTGAGGGGATCGTTCCTTCCCCACACTATGCAACTCTTATTATTGTCTGTTTTTACATGCATTTTTATTACTCTTTAATATTTTTTTTGTATCAGTATACTGCTGCTGGATTATGTGAATTTCCCCTTGGGATTAATAAAGTATCTATCTATCTATCTATCTATCTATCTATCTATCTATCTATCTATCTATCTATCTATCTATCGTGGATGGAGATATGGTTCATAGCAGTGTTCTTTGCCAAATTAGTTCTTATTTTATTACAGATTTCTTTATTTACTTCAGTGTTTAATTGTAGTACTATAGTTAATTATGATTGCTGCCTTACAGCACAGTAGACAGTGTTTGAATCCTGTCTTGGTCACTGTCTGTATTACACTTGCATATTCTCAGTTTGTATGGATTTCCTCAGGTGTTTAATTTGTTCAATCAACATCTCAGAAACATGCAGGACTGGTTCACAGAGGACTGTGAATTGGCCAGAAATGAGTGAGTATTAATGTGAAAGCCATTTACGCCAATGATGGACTGGCCTGACCAAAACCCAATACTAAAATTAACTATTTTTTTACAGACTTCATTAATAATAAGTAATTTGTCAGAATTCTCATGTGTCAACTAATGACCACAGCTGTTTTGTTATGTACACTATTACAGTAATGAAGAAATGAGTTATATACTTTTAATGGTGGCCCTACCCCACTAAGCTCAGATTTCTGTTAGTTAGTTATGTGGAGTTGTAATTGACTATTTGGAGTCACCTTTTAATGAATCAGTTAATGTTGGTGAAAATTACTCTTGAAACCTTTTGTAGTATAATAGGACCACATATAATCTAGTATGAGCAAAAATAGTTTCTTATTGTTTGTTACCTAATACCATGACATATTCAATTTTATCTTTATATTGTGTATAATGTATGATGTATGTATGTTTGCATTATGGCCACGAGGAATTGTCACGCAACCCAAACCCAAGCCACAACTCCTGAGGACACAATTTACGGTTCAAAAATGCTTTTTTTTATTAGGGCGAAATACTTCTTAAACAGGCCAAAATGGGTTCCACGTAATACCCACATACGTAAGCACAATGCTCTCATTTGATTTTTCCTTCTTTTTCTCCTTGTCTGCCTCAACTCCCAGTTCTCTCCTTGGCTGATGCAAAAGGCTTCTTTTTATTTTTTATTTATTTGTTTGATTTATTGATTTTATTGAAATCACACAACATTCCATAAAAATAAATCAATTTTTACAAAAATAAGATTGAAAACAAATCAGCCCCCACCCCTTAGAAAGAGAGCTAAGCCAGCAGGGTAAAACTTAAAGCTAGTAAAAATAAGTAAATAGATGAATTAATAAGTGAATAAAGATAAATGAAGAATGAAAAAGGGGAGAGAATCTGCTTCCTAGTGCTTTATCTATACTAATAAAAGGCAAAGCCCTCACTCCCTCACTTACTCACTAATTCTCCAACTTCCCGTGTAGGTTGAAGGCTGACATTTGGCAGGCTCATTCCTTACAGCTTACTTACAAAAGTTGGGCAGGTTTAATTTCGAAATTCTACGCGTAATGGTCATAACTGGAACCTATTTTTTTGTCCATATACTATAATAGACTTCTGCTTGATGCCCGTGGGAGGCGGAGTTACGCCTCCCACGTAATTTAGTGCCTGCCCATATAAGGACGTAATTTAGTGATTGCCCATATAAGGCCGTCCGTCAGTGGCAATCCAATAGAAACACTGCCGCTAAATATTCACGGGTGAAGGACTGTGCTTATGCAGAGGAAGATGAGATGGTCAGGGTGGTGTTTGGCACAAACTCTGCAAAACTGCAAGAGAAACTTTTAAGTGCCAGGTCTTAGCTAACATTAAATACAGCCGTGGACATCGCACGAGATGGCACCATCGATGCATGTACACCGAGCGGCTCACGTGAAATGACGCAGTGCACAGACAAAAAGCAACAGTTCCAAAGAGTGCTGAACAAAAACCGAATTACACAATTGAGAAGGCAGCAAAAAAATATGAAGTGTGTGATACATACAAGCATATTCATAAGTGCAGCTACTGCGGAAGCAAAGCACACGGTGGAAAAAGTCAATGTCCCGCTAAAGGAAGACAGTGTAAAAAAAAACCCGTGCATGCAGTGTGTCACGTCTCAGATAAAGAGGAAGACGACCCGTTTATTGATGCAGTAAGAAATGAATCAATGAATGAAACCTGTTATCTTTACAACGATTGACAAACACGGAATGTAACTTGAACACAACACATCCTACAAATACGAACCTGAATCAAAGAAATAATGATAATCAAATCCTTGATGACAGCAACACTCATAACACAAAACAATTACTGTATATTGACAATCATGTTACGTTATTTTTAAAATGTTCCCTTTTCTTTTTCATAACTTCTTTAACACCCACTTCTCCGCTGCGAAGTGCGGGTATTTTACTAGTTCTAAAATGTTATTGATTAGATCCTGCCAGGTTTTGAAAAAGTTCTGCACTGATTCTCTAACTGAGAATTAGATTTTTTCCAGTTTCAAATAGTACTTGGCTGACCCGCCTTTTAAGGCGACCGACTTTTAAGTTGACCACTTCTTAAGGCAATTCAATATGTAGATCAATTTGATATTTTATACAAACTCATTCTTTTGGCTATATTGCATTTGAGTGGTATTACTTTAATACTCATAGTTTCTGTTATTTTTGTGATGAAAGTTAAACTTTTTTTCTATATTGAGGTTGCCCTTTTGAACCCACCTTGATATTTACTACGCGGTGAGGCATTTGTACTCCATCAACATTAATTATTTCTAGAGACATAATTTTGTCTATTTTTCCAGTGCATCGCGCACAAAAGCAAGGGAACAATAGGAGCACCAGAACTCTGATCACATCATGTCGCTTCGTAACGCAAGCTGCAAGTAGTAAGTCTGTGATAAACGGAATACCGCTACGCTTTCCACTCATGGGACGGAAGGAAAATCCCGACCGCTTTTATATAGTAAGAAAGAAGAAGAAGATATCGCACAGTCTGGAGTACAAAATCATCTTTTACCTGGAAAAATGAAACTACAAATCCCATCGTGCATTGCAAAATGGACAGGGCGTGTGTGAAACTCCACGCCTGCGTAGCACTCACAGGACGGAAGGACAATCCCAACCGCTTTTATGTAGAAGGATATAACATAAGTTACCCACTGACTTAGAATAGGAGGGTTAGGATTCTTCCAGTTGAGCAAGATAAGTCTACGTGCCAATAGTGTAGTAAAGGCAATCACAGTTTGTTTGTCCTCCATTCTAAGCCGCATCTGGGAGTACACCAAAACCAGCTGTTAATGGGATTGTGACACCAAGGCTGTCTGATAGGCATTTAAAGATTTTGGTCCAGAATGATGTTCATTTGGAGCAGGTCCAGAACATGTGGCCTAGTGAGGCTGGAACTTGATTGCAACGTTCGCAGGTTGGATCTTGCCCTGGTAACATTTTGGACAATTTTAAGCGAGACAGATGTGCTCGATATGTAATTTTGAGTTGAATAATTGTATGCTTTGCACATATGGAGCTCGAGTGAATTCCTCGCTTTGCTACCTTCCACTCCTTTACTGAGATATTGAGTAAGAGATCCTTTCCCACTGTCCTCTTGAATCTCTGAAAGGGAGGGACTGTAAAATGGTTTTATATATTGCAGAAATGCTGTCTGAGTCCTCAAGACTGATCAATATTTTATCCAGTATCGAAGTAGGTGGAAGGTGAGGAAAATTGGGCAGGTTCTATTTAACAAACTTTCTGATTTAAAGGTAGTGAAAGAAATGTGTTGCTGGAAAGTTAAATTTGGAATGTAATTGTTCATAGGATGAAAAGACGTTATCTATGTACAGATCTCTAAGTGATTTAATCCCAAATGTTTTCCAAACATTAAAAACTGCATATGTTTGAGAGGGTGGAAAAAGGTGGTCCTCGTGCAGAGGTGCCACAGATAAAAGCTTCTTTATCTTAAAATGCTTCCTACATTGGTTCCATATTCTGAGTGAGTGTAGCACAAGTGGGTTGTTAGTATAATGGTGATAACTTGCATTTATTGAGGCACAAAGCAAAGAATATAAAGAAGTACTGCAGGATTTTATTTCTATTGCGAACCAAGCCTGTGTCTGTTCAACTATTTCTGTCAATGTCCAGGTTTTTGTAGCTTGTATATTTGCTGCCCAGTAATAAAATTGAAAGTTAGGTAAAGCAATGCCGCCTTCAGCTTTAGGTCTTTGTATGGTCGCTCTTTCGATACGTGAATGTTTTGAATTACAAATAAATGAGGTTATGGTTGAATCTAATTTCTTAAAAAATGATTTATTGATGTATATTGGAAATTTTTTAAATTAAAAGAAAAGCTTACGAAGGATATTTATCTTAACAATGTTAATTCTTCCAGCTAAAGTGAAATGAAGGGTTGACCATCTATGCAAGTCTTGCTTATTTTTTTTCCAAACAAACAGATATATTTTTGATAGAGAGCATTATGTCTACTTGTGATGTTTACCTTTAGATATTTAAACTGATCTGTGATGATAAAAGAGAAGGCTTTTTAAACCAAACTGGGATTACTTACAGTACAAAAGTATTGTCTTCTGGAATCATTCCTAGGTCTGGTGGAACCATAACAGAATAGGAAAATCTCTTTCCACTAGCTATTCGCAGCAGATCTTAAGGACTCCAACAGGGCTGCTTCCATGGAACTCCACTACAGAAATGCTGCCACCCAAAAAGCTTGAGAAACATATCACCCCAGTAGACAGTCTCTCACTTTCCCTCCACTATATTGGTGGTTCCTTTCCTGGTTGGGATCCAACTATCCTGGTTGCTGGGATGCCCATCAATCTAAATCTGCTGTCTCTCTTCACAGTATATACTGTTTAAACAGTATATGTGTATCTACAGTATACTGTATACTGTATATTGTGTGTGTATGTATATAAATATATGTATATGTGCGTGTGTGTATATTAGTATTTATGTATATATTGTGAACTGGGACCCGGACACAGGCAGACGGACAACATAGTTCCACCACACACCGTTTATTATACAATAATATTTACAAATTTGTGCTCACGTGCACCCCCAGTGCCTCCAGCACCATTCCCCCAAATGTCCAGGCCACACAAGTCTAATGCCTCTCTCCTGGCCGCCTCCCGTCCTCTCTCCAGTTCTGTCCTCTTCCACCCGACATCCACTGCTGACTGGAGGGAGACGGCCCCTTATATGGGAACCCGGATGGGCTCCAGCTGCTTCCCGGCAATCAGTCATAGCCACACCCCAGTGTGGCGGAAGTGCCGGCTGCGCTACAGGGCTGGGCTTCCAAGCCCTTTACCCGAGGCCCCCTACATAACCAGGACAGACGACCCCTCATGGTCTGGAGGAGGCAAAAGCCCTCCTCCGGTCCGCCTGGGAGCCCGGTTGGGGACCACAGTGCCCCACCGCTAGCGACACGTGGGTCCGAGCGACACTCCCCGAAAGGGCAGCACGTCCCCAGAGAGGGTCCTACTACGTTCCCAGGGTCCAACACGGCCCCCTGGGACACCCTTTTTCGGCACCCCTTCCGACGCCAACGTGCCCCTCCGTTCTGTGCCTCTCTCGCCCCCGCCAGCCGGGGCACCAGCTTGACTGTGAGCGCACCACCATCTTCGGAAGATTTGTCTGCCTCCCGCAGAGCCTCCGGATGACATTCTCCGAGGTATGTGCACGGTACTAAATGAGATGTTGTAAAAATATGTTCGTTAAACACGCCGGCACATACTTCGGTGTTATTATCTTCCTCCGGAGGCTTATCCCGCGCTGCACAGCCGCTCTGTAATCCCTCCCGGGAGTAAGCCATGGTGAGTGGATCTCCTCCGCTGGTGCTGCTGCTTGGCTTCAGCTTCTTCTTTCCGATGACGGATTGGAAGCTCGTGGGTTCTGGCGATTGTGCTGCGTGTCCTGACGTTGTACTCTTGGGGTTCTCTGCCCACAGAAAATTTATAAACAGGTCCTCTGCCAAAACGACGGCCAGAGAATTCTGTCGGCTACGCCACTGTGACAGATAGGGGTGCTATCACTCCCTTGAACCCTCAGCCTTGACTCTAGACACCAGGTAAAAGTCTAATAATTAATTTTATTCGGACTATATAGTGCACAAAGCACCTTCCTCTCCACAATACTCATTCAATAACAATAATAAATCAATAATCAATTCCTCCACACTCCCAGACGCGTTGCTACCCATCCACCCAGCACAGCTCAACATCTGGGGATTTCCCACAATCCTTTATAGTCCTCGACCTGCAAGTGTTTCACCCTCTCTGTCCACATGACTAGGAATTCTTTTTCTTCACCCCGGAAGTACACCACTTTTGTTGTCGCTTTGCCTATGACGCACTTCCGGGTTATAGGGCACATGTGACTCTTTGGGCCTCCCTGCAGCGTCCTCTGTTGGCCCCTGGGTTATCCAGCAGGGCTGTAGGGAAAAACTCCATAGTCCATGATTCCTTGCTGGTATCCGGGGCACCTCCATGCTGCAAGGAGAGCTCCATCTCGCGGCCTGCGGCCAAAGACCACAATATATATATATATATATATATATATATATATATATATATATATATATATATATATATATATATAATATATATAGCAAAGTCAGTTTGAATGACCTGAACAGACATTTCTCATTACTACTGTATTTTCTTGTGTTTGATATTATTTCTTTATGAATGCTGTAATGTAACCATTTGCCAGCATTATACTATAGCTGTGTTTCATTTTTGTAACTCTTTGGATATTTTCTGCATCTACTCTTTCATTTGTGATGACTGCAGTTTTTGTATTTGATGTGTGTTAATGGTACAATTTGGTTTATATATTTGATGCTTTTATTGTTACCTATTTAAAACACCTTACGATGGTGCATGCTTTAAATGTTGTTACATACATTAAAGATTTAGAGACTTGTACTGTTTTAATCATGACCAGTCTTACAAATCTTGTGATGTTCAAACCATACCTTTGTTTTGTGGGTGCAAGAAGCATTTAAAGTTTATCTGAGAAATATTAAACTTTGAATGATTAATGAACCTTGCCTAACTATCACTGCAATTACATAATTTCTTTTAGAACATTTTGATTGCAGTTATTTAAAACTAGTATTTCTGGCTAAAGAACACTCTTTTAATTATGACAAAGAAATTCACTTGAACCCCTGGGCATCAAACAAAGAAGCTGTAGGCAGTGAATAAGTTACCAATGGTATAAAAACATGGTAGTAGTCAAACTCCAGAAGACAGAAGAGCATTAGCATTGGAAGCCAAACAATACTATAAATGCTACTCATTAGATGCAAGAAAACTATTAAACTAAAAAAGAAAAATAAACAGCAATACATTGAAAACAGAATATAACAAAAAAGAAAGAAAGCTATTAATACAATATGATACAATATGTTAACAAAACATACATAAAGCATTCACATACAGTCATATGAAAAAGTTTGGGAACCCCTCTCAGCCTGCATAATAATTTACTCTGCTTTCAACAAAAAAGATAACAGTGGTATGTCTTTCATTTCCTAGGAACATCTGAGTACTGGGGTGTTTTCCGAACAAAGATGTTTAGTTAAGAAGTATTTAGTTGTTTGAAATTAAATCAAATGTGAAAAACTGGCTGTGCAAAAATTTGGGTACCTTTGTAATTTTGCTGATTTTAATGCATGTAACTGCTCAATACTAATTACTTGCAATATCAAATTGGTTGGATTAGCTCGTTATCCATGAACTTCATAGACAGGTGTGTCCAATCATGAGAAAATTTATTTAAGGTGGTCAATTGCAAGTTGTGCTGTCCTTTGACTCTCTTCTGAAGAGTGACAGCATGGGATCCTCAAAGCAACTCTCGAAAGATCTGAAAACAAAGATTGTTCAGTATCATGGTTTAGGGGAAGGCTACAAAAAGCTATCTCAGAGGTTTAAACTGTCAGTTTCAACTGTGAGGAATGTAATCAGGAAATGGAAGGCCACAGGCACAGTTGCTGTTAAACCCAGGTCTGGCAGGCCAAGAAAAATACAGGAGCAGCATATGCGCAGGATTGTGAGAATGGTTACAGACAACCCAACGGATCACTTCCAAAGACCTGCAAGAACATCTTGCTGTAGATGGTGTATCTGTACATCGTTCTACAATTCAGCAATTTGTATGCAAATGCTCATTTTGACAAGCCAGATTTATTTTGGAACGAAGTGCTTTGGACTGATGAGACAAAAATTTAGTTATTTGGTCATAACAAAAAGTGCTTTGCATGGCGGAAGAAGCACACCGCATTCCAAGAGAAACACCTGCTACCTACTGTCAAATTTGGTGGAGATTCCATCATGCTGTGGAGCTGTGTGGCTAGTTCAGGGACTGGGGCACTTGTTAAAGTCGAGGGTCGGATGAATTCAACCCAATATCAACAAATTCTTCAGGATAATTTTCAAGCATCAGTCACAAAGTTGATACGCAGGGATTGGATATTCCAAAAAGACAATGACCCAAACCACAGTTCGAAATCTACAAAGGCATTCATGCAGAGGGAGAAGTACAATGTTCTGGAATGGCCATCACAGTCCCCTGACTTGAATATCATCGAAAATCTATGGGATGATTTGAAGCAAGCTATCCATGCTCAGCAGCCATCAAATGCAACTGAACTAGAGAGATTTTGTATGGATGAATGGTCAAAAATACCTTCATCCAGAATCCAGACACTCATCAAAGGCTATAGGAGGCATCTAGAGGCTGTTATATTTGCAAAAGGAGGCTCAACTAAGTAATAAGTAATATCTCTGATGTGGTGCCCAAATTTATGCACCAGTCTAATTTTGTTATGCTGCATATTGCATATTTTCTGTTAATCCAATAAATTTAATGTCACTGCTGAAATGCTACTGTTTCCATAAGGCATGTTATATATTAAAAGGAAGTTGCTACTTTGAAAGTTCAGCCAATGATAAACACAAATCCAAAGAATTAAGAGGGATTTTCATATGACTGTAGTTAAATAATAAAATGAACACAAAGAAGAAACACATAGCATTCTCAAATCCACTTAATCCAGAATTTGGCCTGGGGTTTGGACATGGTTTACCATATTCCAGCAGTACTGGGCACAGGACCAGCACAACACCCCTGGACCGAGTGCTTATCCATCTCAGATCCCACACAGGTTAAGTTTGCAATTACCATTAAGCCTACTATAAAATACAATTTATAATGCAATTTATTTTTGTATACCCCAAAATCACTTTATTAATTTATATTATATTGTATTAAATATTATATTATTTATTTTTGACAGTCTGCGCCCCCCCCCCCACCACTGACACTCTAAGAGGACAAGAAAAAGTCCCAAAAAAATCCTTGTAGGGAAAAAATGGAAGAAATCTTGGAAAAGGCAAATTTAGAGAGAGACCCCTTTCCAGGTAGGTTGGGCGTGCAGTGAGTATCAAAAAATTGAATAAATGCAATATGTTACACAGAATGGAACACAAGTAATCCTCAATACAGTACAATAGTAATAGTACAAGCACAAAGCAAAATGCAAGAGTAGATTATATCACATAATAGGATTTCAATTTGTTCAGAGTCTTGGAGACCTTGACCATCAGGATGCCTCCCCTTTTCTGGCCATTCCACAACTGAGTCAGTGCTAGGCTAGCCAATCTGATGAAATTACTCTTCTACCTGATGATTCCAGTGCTCCTGCATCAGATATGACTTTTCCTTAGGCAGACAGACAAATTGGCAGTAGGGCAGTAACACTGAATACCACATATGAGTTTTGAGAAGAGAAACAGAACAGGTGAGGGTTAGTTACAAATTATAACTGTCATTATTACTTATGCTTTAGTGCTAATGACTAACAACAGAGATCCAGTATGTATAGTTAATCAGCAGCTCTACTCTGGGTATGCTAAACTGAAGTAGTGAGTCTTTAGCCAGGATTTAAAAGCTCAAAATCCCACTGTAATTTTATTAATCCATGGAATCATAAGCAGACCGGCATCTTAAGTTCTGGTTTGTAAGTAATGTTAAGTTCAGATACGTAAACCAGACTTTGGCCATTTAAGGCTCTATACGTTCAAAAGTAGGATTTTGAAATTTGCCCTAAACCTAAAAAGTAGCCAGTGTAATGATTTAAGAACTGAAGTTATGTGTTCATATTTTATTGTTCTTGTAGCAGCATTTTGAATTAACTGGAGGTTGTATTGTATGTAGTGAACACTACATTGCAGTAGTCAATCCTACTAGAAATAAATGCTTATTTAAAAAACTCCATAATTTCACAGCATTTTTAAGATGGAAGAAACATGATTTAGACAACTTTGTAATGTGCGCTTTAAAAGATATGCTAGAGTCAAAGATAACTCCTAGATTGCAGGCTGATTCAGTAAAATTAATGGTGATTCCATCTGAGTTAAATGATGACAAAATATTGTTGCGATCAGCATCATTCACTCCAGTAATTATCATCTCTGTTTTATCTGTGTTTAAAGACAAGTAGTTCTCTTCTATCCACTCATTTAATTCATTAACACAACTACTTAAAGATAACATCAGAGAAACTTCATTTGGTCTAAAAGAAAAGTATCACTGGGTATCATCTGCATATGAGTGAAAATTAACATTTTGCTTTCTAATGATTGTTCACGGTGGAAGCATGTAAAGTGAAAACAGTAAAGATCCCAGTACTGAGCCTTGCGGGACACCATATCTCAGGTCTGTGTATAATGATGGAGTACTTTCAGCACATTTCTGTACATACTGGAATCATTTTGAAAAATAAGAACTAAACCAGGCAAGGACAGTGCCTGGAAGCCTAACATCATTTTCTGTGCAGTAAAATATACTGCTCAAAAGAATTAAAGGAACACTTTTTAATCAGAGTATAGCATAAAGTCAATGAAACTTATGGGATATTAATCTGGTCAGTTAAGTAGCAGAGGGGGTTGTTAATCAGTTTCAGCTGCTGTGGTGTTAATGAAATTAACAACAGATGCACTAGAGGGGCAACAATGAGATGACCCCCAAAACAGGAATGGTTTAACAGGTGGAGGCCACTGACATTATGTTTCTTCACTAGTTTTGCATTTGGCTACAGTCAGTATCACTACTGGTAGCATGAGGCGATACCTGGACCCTACAGAGGTTGCACAGATAGTCCAACTTCTCCAGGATGGCACATCAATACGTGTCATTGCCAGAAGGTTTGCTGTGTCTCCCTGCACAGTCTCAAGGGCATGGAGGAGATTCTAGGAGACAAGCAGTTACTCTAGGAGAGCTGGAGAGGGCCATAGAAGGTCCATAACCCATCAGCAGGACCAGTATCTGCTCCTTTGGGCAAGGAGGAACAGGATGAGCACTGCCAAAGCCCTACAAAATGACCTCCAGCAGGCCACTGGTGTGAATGTCTCTGACCAAACAACCAGAAAGACTTCATGAGGGTGACCCAAGGGCCCCATGTCTTCTAATGGGCCCAGAGCTCACTGCCCAGCAGCATGCAGCTCGATTGGCATTCGCCATAGAATTCCAGAATTGGCAGATGCACCACTGGTGCCCTGTGCTTTTTACAGATGAGAGCAGGTTCACCCTGAGCACGTGACAGAAGTGAAAGGGTCTGGAGAAGCCATGGAGAACATTATGCTGCCTGTAACATCATTCAGCATGAGCAGTTTGGTGGTGGGTTAATGATTGTCTGGGGAGGCATATCCATGGAGGGTCACACAGACCGCTACAGGCTTGACAAAGGCACCTTGGCTGCCATTAGGTATCAGGATGAAATCCTTGGACCCATTGTCAGACCCTATGCTGGTACAGTGGATCCTGGTGCACGACAATTCCTGGCCTCATGTGGTGAGAGTATGCAGGCAGTTCCTGGAGGATGAAGGAATTGATACCATTGACTGGCCACCACACTTTCCTGACCTAAATCCAATAGAACACCTCTGGGACATTATGTTTTGGTCCATCCAATGCCACCAGGTTGCACCTCAGACTGTCCAGGAGCTCAGTGATGCCCTGGTCCAGATCTGGAAGGAGATCCCCCACAACACCATCTGTCATCTCATTAGTAGCATGCACCGATGTTGTCAGGCATGTATACAAGAACACAGGGGCCATACAAAGTGCTGCGTACAATTTTCAGTTGCTGCAATTAAATTTTGGCAAAATGGACTAGCCTGCCACATAATTTTTTCACTCTGATTTTTGGGGCGACTATGAATTCAGGGCTCTGTAGGTTGATCATTTTCATTTCCATCAAATGATGTGGCATCCTTTCGTTCCTAACACATTACCCAGTCTATATCAGTATAGATATCCAGGAGGATTTCTTTTTCCCATTGAAATCTGATGTGTTTTCAAAGTGTTCCTTTAATTTTTTTGAGCAGTTTATAATAGTCAATGGTTTCAAACGCTGCACTTAAGTCTAACAACATAATTACAGTGCAGTTTCCTTCATCAGAGGATATCAGAATGTAGTTTACAATGCATAATAGTGTTGTTTCTGTACTATGACCATTGAGGAAGCCAGACTAGAATTTCTCAAATAAATTATGATGCATAAGGTGTGACTGAAGCTGATTTTTGAGAGATAAATTTGAAATGGGTCTGTAGTTATTAAGTGCACGTGGGTCTAGATCAGATTTTTTAAGTAATGATTTGATGACTGACACTTTTAGTGCATTAGGTACTGTGCCATGCAATAATGAATTATTAATGATGTTAAGAATAGGAGCTTCAAGAGCATCCATTGTGCTCTTTACTAGTTTTGTTGCCACTGGATCTAAGGAACAAGTAGTAGGTTTCATTTTAGAAATTAAATTTAAGACCTCCTGTGTCTTTGTTTATGTTAAATTTAAGGTGTGACAGGGTCGGCCAAGTTAGTATGCGGTTTGCACTATGACGCTGAGATCTGTGATGTTATATTTTTAATCTTCTCATTAAAGTAGTTCATAAAGTCTGTACTGCTAATGTCTGTTGGTATTTTGCACTGAAAATCTGAATTCCCATTTGTTAAATTAACCACTGTTCTAAAAAGTACCTGAGGATTATTATTATTGTTATCTATTATTTTACAATAGTAGTCTGAGCGAGCTTTAAGGAGCTTTTTTATATTTTTTAAAACTCTTTTTCATGCAATTTGAAAGACCTGCAGCTTTGTTGTTCTCCATCTGCACTCTAGTTTTTGACACTCTAATTTAAGAGCTAGAGTGTTCTCATTAAACCAGGGAGAGTTTCTATGTGCTTTGATCACTTTTGTTTTAAGGGGAGCCACTGCATCCAGAGCATCTCTTAAGGTCACATTATAATGTAATGTTAGCTGATCTCAGGGCCGTTTGAAGGAATTTGGGGGCCCCAAGCAAAATGGACATGGAGGCCCCCCGCACACACGCACGCACGCAAAGGAACCACAGCATAGCCATACAGTTTAAATTCGCTCACACTTTATATAAAAAAGGTTTACAGTGCAAATACTGCTGTTGCATATACTGTGCATAAATAAAAAAATGTTTAGAGTGCAAATACTGCTGTTGCATATAAAGTGCATAAAATTTGAACATTTTCAACAATTGAACATTTGCAAAAAACACCACTGTACAAATAAACAATCATTAATAGAAGGTAAATTGACAGTTAATTAATCTTTAGTCTTTAGCTATGCATTTACTGAATGAGCACTGTGCAGCTGTTCGTCCGACTGTACTGTATTTTATTTTTCTAAACTGTTTTAATTATTCTTATTTCTTTTTATTATTTTAATTTCTTCTATGTAAAGCACTTTGAATTGCCATTGTGTATGAAATGTGCTATATAAATAAACTTTTTACTGTTAACAAACAGTGAAATTATAATTAAATGTTTACTAATTATTAGTAGTGCTGTGAGTCGACTACCAATGCTTAAAAACATCCCAAGCTAATGTTTGATGCACAGAATTTATTGTGTTGTTTTCCTAAATAGATTATCACAGACGTGGAATAGTTAGTATAGCATGCTATGCCACTTTCATCAAAACCTATTACAAAGCTATAGCAATGTCATGTCATTTATGTATGATACATACTGTAAACATATTTCTGCTAGCCTACTTGCTGCAAAATTGCACCATTTGTACAAGACAAGTAGAGCTATTTTATGTGTGTAATTTATCACTTACCACTGTCTTGTTTTTTCTTATCCTCCTCTTCCTTTCTCTTCTTTCTTTTTTGGCTTCCTGAAGCATAATTCCGCTTCCTGACTGCCGAGGAAGTTTTGTATTTTGCCGGCAGCAGAGATCGCGTGGTTGGCTGGCTGCTGTCAGCGAGGGGGGCCCCCTTGAGGGGGATCCCGATAACAGTGTCATTGCACTTTACTGCATTCACTATCAATGGGGCGCTCACACAGTTTGTCGCTGCATTTTATTCTTAACCAGTCGTTGTCTTGGGGCCCCAGGCCAGCTCGGGGCCCCAAGCAATTGCTTGGTTTGCCTGCCTTGTCGCGACGGGCCTGGCTGATCTAAATTGTTTTCCACGTTTACATTTGATGATAACTGATCTAAATGGTTTTCCACAATTACACTTGACTTACTCAAAATATATATAAATTTTGAAGCAAAATTACAGTCTAGATGTTGTGCTGTCTTTGTTTTAATGTGTGTGTGTATTGGTAAGAGCAGAATCAAATCAAACGTAATTAAGTAGTAATCAGAAATAACTTCATTTAATGGAGCAATATTTAAATTTTGAATTTCAACTTTGTAAGTTATAAATAAATCTAATGTGTGGTTATGATTATGAGTTGGTCCTTTGACAATCCGACAAAATCCTACTGAATTTAACAAATGTGTACATTAAAATCCCCCATCAACACTATATGATCATAATTTATAGCCAAATCAGATAAAATGTTGCCAAATTCAGTCACAAACAATGAATATGGCCCTAGTGGTCTGTAGACTAGCACTATAATTGTGCTGGAATCTGTTTTAATATTTAAGATGAATGCCTTAAAGGATGTGAAGTCACTTACATTTTTAGAAGCGATTTGCATTTTGCCAGAATGAACTATTCCAAGGCCTCCTTCTTGACCAGAATCTCTAGATTTATGAAGGAATGAGTATCCATCTGGTGAAGCCTCAGCTAGGGGAGCAGTGTCAGATTTACTAAGCCAGGTTTCAGTGAGAAGACTCTGATCAGATTTTGTACTTAATATAATATCATTTACGAAAACAGCTTTACTTCCAAGAGAGCAAATGTTCAATAAGCAGCATTTAAAACTGCATATTTCTTTCTGAACTGGTGATATATTTTTTGTTTTAATTTTAATTGTTTCTATTACAGGTGCCCCTGTTGGAGGGTCATTTGTAGATAAATGACATTTGCTGTTTTTTTTTAATTTTATTGATAAATTACCTCTTGTGTAAAAGAGCTATGTCTTGTGCATGTGTGGCTCCCCTGGTGTTTGACTAAATGTATTGGCGATAGAACTGACGGACAAGTAAAATAGGAAAATATAAGAAATACCAAAGCTGAAATGACCTCTGTTAATTTAAATTTGAAAACAGTAGATTCATTCGTAATTGTATGCAAGACATAATATGTTTCTCTATTTCAAAAAACACTAGCTTGCAAATTTGCCAATACTTTTCAATAAGAGAGTTTGAAATTTCAAAAATGAGTGCAGGGCATTGTACTGAAAAGATCTCAATGAAAATTGAATTTTCCTGACAATTATTTTAATAATAAATGGGCAAGATTTCAACAAAACTGGTGCACTGGAAGCTACGTTGTTTCATGTGGATAGACACAGACAGACATGACAATCATAAATGCATATAAAAAGAAATTATAATCACAAGATAAATGGCAAGAAGAGGCTTACAGTATATAAGAACATGTATTCCCAGCAGGTGTCCAAAGAGAGATATTTCAACTTTTTTTTAAATTTGTTTTTGACATCTTTGGTGGTAGTATGTTGCAATGTATAAATCTTAGGGGTTGCAGTGATCTTTATTGCTTGCAACATGAGCTCATAGCCCTGTACTGTTTATAATGCCTGTAGATGTAAATTAAGTCATAATTTTTTAAATAAGGTTTCAAGTTATGGGAGCATAAAAAACAGTAGGGTATATATCAATGTAATGGAAGGCAAGAATAGACTGGTAACCTGGTCAGAGTTTCCTGACCTGTCCAGTTGGCCATCATAACAAATGGACAGTGAAAGGCAGCCACCCGTGTTCCCCCAGTAAGTTGGATGGCAGCATTCCTGTCATGGTGCACCCATGTATACATACCTGTTAGACTACAGCTTCCATGTAGCCCAGCTGGTATCCTTTGGTCACACTAGAGGAAGCTGCCCTGTTCTCAGGAGAGAACAACTGATTTCTACTTGGTCCAGTGATGCTTCTCGTTTCTCATTCCTACTTCTCGAAAAACACTAAGGATAAAAACAGAAAAAGCTATCCAAGATACACTGGAAAGCTGTTATATTTAACTACCAGGAATTATTTTTAAACAGTAAAAATATGATCCAAAAAGCACCAGACTATCAGAAATAGGTTTGCACTTTTCCCTAGTTCTTTCCAGTTCTGTCTATAGCCCCAAGTCCCCATATATATCTGTTGCTATGAATCACTACTGCAGTCATGTCAAGGAGGAGCTTGGATCCAGAGCTTGGATGGTGCTTTTTTTGAGCATTAGAAGTAGAAGCATGTAGAAGTATCCTTTTAGCTACTGGAATTTATTGCAGCATTCAATATTTGTTACATTTAGCTTTATTTTCAGAGTTTACAGCTTGTCTAGCAACTTTATGATTTTTGTTTAGCTTGCCTAGTTTTTGCCAATTGTCTCTTTTTTTGATTCCGTTTCCCTTTCTGATTTGGCTTCAGCATCATTTTCTATGAAGTGTATGACATTGTACTTGTTTGTGAATTTGCTTTTTGGGATATCAAACAACTTGTTCAAATAAATTCATTCTTTTTCTTCATGCTTGCTTTGTCACTGGCTTGGCCTGATCATCAATTAAACTTTGTTCCATTACTGCCAGCTGACGTTTAAGAAATAGTGTGCTGAACGGTGTTCATCCGACCCACTCTTACCAAGTGTACAGTATAGCTGGTATCAAAAAACCCTCTGCCAACTACTCTAGTCTCTTTGCATGTGCAAGCCTTTATGACCCTTATACAAACATGTAGTCAAAGACTGTTATAGAAAAAGCCAACATAACTGGCACATATTGTTGCTCAGTGATACTTTAACAAAGGCAGGGTCATGGACAGACAGCCAGGAAGAAAGGAGAGGAGTTAAGCCCAAGACAAAAACAGCACAAGGACAGACAAGCGTAGTACACATATCATGAACCCCATTTCTGTAGAACAGGGACTGTAGTTTTCCAGACCAAGTAAATGTCCCATTAGGTCAGCAGAAGAAGCCATGAATGGCTTCATGGATGAGACTTAATGCAGGGTGTGGACACTAGGTGTCACTGTTGCCCCTTTAAACCCAACAGACAGATGAACAGGACACAGGTTAAAAGCACCAAGAAGATATTTATTCAACTTTTTCTTCTTATACAGTGCCCTAAGCACCATAACCACCAATAAACAAGTAAGTAAAGGACAGTCGAGAAGCTGTGGAACGGGTTTAAAAATGTTTTACATGCAAAGCAGGACAGATACATACCTAAATTTGGAATTAATAGGAAATAAAAAAAAACTTCACAGTGGATTAATAAAGATTTTAAAAAGAAGTTGCAAAGGAAAAAACTGCTTTATAAGGCATATAAGACTAATGACTGCAAAGTGAATCGTAGAGCGTAAGAGAACATAAGAGCAACCATTAAGAAGGATATCAGGGAGGCTAAAATACAGTTGGAGAGGAATATAGCAGATAAGGCGAAAGAAGACTCTAAGAGATTCTTTCAGTATTTTAGTAGTAAAAGAACAATCAAGGAGGAGGTCAAGTGCATCAGAAATAGTAAAAGGGAATTAAAAGATACAGACAATGAAATAGCGGATGCCTTAAACTTTCATTTTTCTGTGGTGTTCACAAGTGAACAAATGGATAACCTCCCAGAGGTAAACGTGACTACTAAGGGAGGTACTGAGGGATTTGGAAATTGTAGAGGGAAAAGTACTGCTCAGATTAAATAAACTGAAATCAAACAAATCACCAGGACCAGATAATATTTACCCTCGAGTTCTTAAGGAGGCTAGTGAGTATATATAAACCCTTGACACATTTTTTTAGGAAGTCACTGCGCAACTGGATAGATTTCGAAAGACTGGAAAATAACAAATATCATCCCATTATATAAAAAGGGTGACAGGGCAGATCCAAGCAGCTATATGATATTATTTATCTTGACTTTCAGAAGGCATTTGATAAGGTGCCACATGAGAGGCTGGGCATCAAACTAAAAGAAGTGGGACTTCAGGGTGATGTTTTTAGATGGGTGCAGAATTGGCTCAGACACAGGAAGCAGAGGGTGATGGTGCGAGGAGCCTCATCAGAATTGGCCGATGTTAAGAGTGGTGCTCCGCAGGGGTCAGTGTTGAGCCGCTGCTATTTTTAATATATATAAATGATTCAGATAGGAATATACTGTAAGTAACAAGCTGGTTAAGTTTACAGATGATACCAAGATAGGTGGATTAGGACATAATTTGGAATCTGTTATATCATTACAGAAGGACGTGGATAGCATGCAGGTTTGGACAGATTTGTGGCAGATGAAATTTAATTTCAGTAAATGTAAAGTATTGTACATAGGAAGTAAAAATGTTAGGTTTGAATACACAATGGGCAGTCAGAAAATCGAGAGTACAGTAATCCCTCCTCGATCGCAGGGGTTGCGTTCCAGAACCCCCTGCAATGGGTGAAAATCCGTGAAGTAGAAACCATATGTTTGTATGGTTATTTTTATATATTTTAAGCCCTTATAAATTCTCCCACACTGTTTATAAATATTCCCCGCAGTTATACAGCATAAACCCTTTGTAATCTCTTAGATATTAGGTATGATTCATTGAAATTATGTATGTAAACACACTGTTTATACACAGTAAAACCTAAATATTATTTTAAAGATATCGAGTGTCTCCGATATCACATATGTTACAGCCATTACTATAGACAGGCCACCAGCAATAAATACGTACAATGCAAGAAAAATTGTATACAGCAAATGTGTGTACAGTGATACTAAACGTACGTACATGTACTAAGTATAAGTAGAAAATTAATTATGGTTACTCACCAACAATGACACGATGACTTGTCTGATAACAATGAGTTTAGTTTTACTGCACAACAAAGGAGAGCGTTACAGCTCTTCTAAAGGAGCCTCTTCAGGCAACTGTGTAGCACCGCCGTTGTTCTTCTCCTGGCAGTCTTCAATCTAAATCCCTAAAGCAGATTCCATCCAGACTACTGCCTTATTACAAACAATTACAATTTGTTCTGCACCCTGGTTAAAAGAACACTGCGGCCGTAGATCCTGTATTCCTTTCCTACTTTTTAAATAAAAAGAATCGTAGCCTCATTGATGCCGTAATGGCGTCCTACAGCGGTGTAGATTTTCCCTTCCTTCAACATATCCAAAACATGTACCTTTTCGGCAATCGTTAACATCTTCCATTGGCACTTGGGCACGGCCCCTGAAGCAGTAGCAGGAGCAGATCGTTTTGGAAACATAATGAAGGGCTTGACTATGCACAAAGATAAATACAAAAGAGCACAAAAGTTAACTCTTTACACAGCGAAACACGTTGATGCTGAATGAGTGAGACAAGACTTCCTAGTTAATGCTGCGAAATCGAATTCGGCGCTCCGTCGCGGAGCCATTCAGCACACAGGAACTTAACTGCGTGCTCTGATTGGTTAGTTTCTCAGCCATCCGAAAATAGCGTCCCTTGTAGGAAATCAACTGGGCAAACCAACTGAGGAAGCATGTACAGGAAGTAAAAAGACCCATTGTCCGCAGAACCCGCGAAGCAGCGAAAAAAACATTATATATTTAGATATGCTTACATATAAAATCCGCGATAGAGTGAAGCCGCGAAAGTCAAAGCGCGATATAGCGAGGGAGTACTGTACACCTTATGAGTCATAGTGGACTCTAAGCTATCGTCTTCCTGACAGTGTTCAGAAGTCATTAAGAAGGCTAACAGAGTGTTAGGTTATATAGCACGATGTGTGGAGTACTTATCAAAGGAGGTTATGCTCAGCCTTTATAATGCACTGGTGAGGCCTCATCTGGAGTACTGTGTGCAGTTTTGGTATCCAGGCTACAAAAAGGACATAACAGCACTAGAAAAGGTCCAGAGCAACTAGGCCGATTCCAGGGCTACAGGGGTTGAATTATGAGGAAAAATTAAAAGAGCTGAGCCTATACAGTTCAAGCAAAAAAAGATTAAGAGGTGACATGATTGAAGTGTTTAAAATTATGAAGGGAATTAGTACAGTGGATCGAGACTGTTATTTTAAAATGAATTCATGTTGGCACAGTTGGAAACTTGTTAAGGGTAAATTCCACACAAACATTAGGAAGTTTTTCTTTGCACAAAGAACCATAGACACTTGGAATAAGCTACCAAGTAGTGTGGTAGGCAGGAAGACTTTAGGGACTTTCAAAACTCGACTTGATGTTTTTTTGGAAGAAATAAGTGGATAGGACTGGCGAGCTTTGTTTGGCTGAATGGCCTGTTCTCATCTAGATTGTTCTAATGTTCTAAAAATTATATTTTTTATGTTACATACCCCATGTACTTTCTATTGATCAGAGAGAATTTACCTCATGTTTCTATTGAGAAGGAAAAAAAAAATTATGATTGAGTTTTTGAATTGAAGGGAGGACTCTTGACCAGTGAATGAGGGGAGGGAAGATCTGTAATTGAAAATCTCAATCCCATGGGTTTTGCATTTCCTGTTTATGATGGTCACTGATATTTTCTGAAGCATTTATTTAATGGTATTTTAGAAAAATATACATGCATTTTGCACATTGTGAACAAACGACTGAATAACTGACATATGGATTATGTACCATGAGCAATGTGTTTTTTTTTCGTATGGGCTTTTTTCATATTGTTTGCTGTTGTACAACATAAGTTGCCATTGGCCTGTTTTATATCATTTTTTTTTTTTTTACTGTCTATGAAAACATGAGATGGAAAATCTTTCCCGGTCATCACTACAGAACACATGTCAAAAGCATAAAAAAATATCTTTTTTGAGTGGGTTATTACTTTAACCCAGTGGTCTCAAACTCTGCTCCTGGAGGGCCGCAGTGGCTGCAGGTTTTCATACTAACCCTTTTCCTAATTAGTGAACTGTTTTTGCTGCTAATTAACTTCTTTTGAATTAATTTTAATTGACTTGCTCTTGAAGACTCCTCGTTTCTTTTTCCTTAATTAGCAGCCAAACAATAGTGAGATATAAAATGAACCAAAACATGACCAGCAAACTGAGACCATCATATAATATCTGAAAATAAAGAAAGATGAAGGTCTCAGGAATGTCGATCTGCTTAGATCCTCAAAACATTTTAACAGTGTTCTTAGAAAAGAGAAAATCAACAATTTCAGAAATGGATGCTATTGCACAATGAGAGCCGCAACAAGCCATTGAATTAAAGAACACGTTTAATTAACAAGAATTGGCTCCTAATTAAGCAATTGGTTGGAGTCAAATTGGTTGGAGTTTGAGGCCCCGACTTAGTTGTTCTTCTGTTGGCTCACTCACTTCATGTTTCATTATAGATTCTTCTTCTAGTGATAGTGAAGCATTAAAGGGGGTGATGATTTTGAACAAACTGTAAACTCTGGCACACCTTCTCAGTGTGTGTGGTTTAACAAGACCGGTAAGCAATTTTCCAAGTTACTGTCTACATGCATGACAAATCAACGTTTTTCTCAGTAAATATTTTTCTAATGGGCTATTGACATGAAATTTTTACCGGATGTCAGTAACAACCCAAGTAATCCACACATACAAAAAATCAAAACAAATAAGTCCGTAAATTATGTTATGTGTAATAAAGAGGAATGACGCAGGGAATAAGTATAGGGTGGTACCGATCTAATTATGCAATTTTCATACAAGTAGATATCTGACATGGATTATGTGAAATTTGTAAATTTCGATGATTTCAATTGACATTTTCGTATTGTTTGCGTTTGTTCAGCATTAGTCCCCTTTCAAGATTGTTGTATCAGGAACTTCTTTATCTCCATTTTCCATAAAAACATGAGATTAAACTTTTTCTATGCCATTAATAAAGAACACAGGATAAGCAACAGGTTAAAAAAATTTTTTACGTGAATTATTCATTTAATAGCAAGTCTTTTTTCTCAAACAGAGACTGAAAATGTTAGTTGAATTAGGAATTAACAAAGGACATTGGGCTAAATGGCACACACTTATCAATATGTTTAACTCATGTACTTATTATAGACTAGGGGGATTTGCCCCCTGCTCGCTTCGCTCGCCAACCTCTGTGTTTGATTAATCGGATATACAATAAAAAATTTTTTTTTCTTTGGAATTGTTTCAATTTCATTATTTGCACTTTTACTTTAAAGCTTCATTAAAAACAATATTTTTTTGAGACACATTGTGACAACGCAACGTATAATTGCCCATGAGTGAATATTGTTTCTGTTTCTCTACTAAATAATCTGACTTTTTCTAATGTTTGTCCCTGTGATTTATTGATAGTCATAGGAAAGCTATTCTCACAGTAAACTGTAAATATTTTAATACGAATGGCATATCACGATCTCCTTTGATGTGTAATGATATTCTTGGAATATATACATTACCTTTCTTTTTGCCTGTTAAAATTTGCATCGCTTCTCCATGATCATAAATATACACCTGACCGAATTGTGTATTCTTTGAAATTCAACTTGTCGTTGCTTTAACTGTTGCGGGACCACAGATTCTCATAGCGTATGGTCTATTATTGTGTAAATCCACATTTTGTGCATTGAATGATGCGAATGCGAAATTACTTTGTCGTCTACTCTTTGCCTTTTATTTCTGACCTCGATTTGTCCTGCTCTTTTTTCAATTACACCTGGTTCTGATGTTTAATCACCTTTTGTTTTTTGGTAATGCCATCTTTTATATCTTTTCTTTGATACAGTACCGGTTGACAAGATAAAGTGTCACAAAAGTTTTACTTAAACAATCGCTGACTTCGTAACCCCAAACGCAACTTTCTAGCATCCTCTCCAGTCCTTCGCCCCCCCCCCTTACTGCATCAATCAATACCCCGCTATCAGTCTTCCATGCTGTACTCCGCCCTCCCTCATTCGGACCAAACAGCCACTTAAAACCAAAAAGGCCTCAACCTGGCTGGAACACTACAAAACTTTCTAATTTTACCGCTATTACCCAAAATCTTGGGTTGTACAGTAAGTAATTTTACAGCATTCAGTCCAGAGATTATTTCAGATGCGCAAAACAATAATGCATGCTTAATACACAGGTTCTTCTATAGAGGTGTGGCAGAAAAGTAATGAGACTGGCAACACTGCAAGCGATCTGGCAACCGCTGCGCTGTTGTCCTTGATAGAGCATGTGTATCAGTACCCTCCCATAGCTCAGTGCGAGTTTCAACTTCCTTCCGTTAACTACGTAATTTTTGTGACTGCTATTAGCGAAGTTGTGTTTTTGGTTGTGCATCATGCAAAATAGAACAGAGGAATTTGGAGCAACGTTGTGCCATTAAACGGCAAGTGTGACGTTTGAAATGTTAAAACAGGCCTATGGGGAACATTCTTCATCCCGAGCTCAAGTTTTTCGCTGGCACAAATAATTTTTGGAAGGCAGAAAACATGTTGAAGATGAACACCGTTCAGGGAGGACTTCAACTTCGAAAACCAATGAAAACATCGAACGTGTGAACACTCTTGTGAGATCAGACCGTCATTTAACATTAAGAATGTTGAGTGAACAATTAAATTTGAACAGATTTACCGTTCATCAAATTTTGACTGAACATTTGCACATGCGAAAGGTCTGTGCCAAAATGGTGCCGAAAAACTGCCCTCTCCATAACAGAATTTTTGACCTCAAAAGGCATTCCTGTGGTTCCCCAGCCCCGTTATTCACCTGACCTCAGTCCGTGTGACTTTTTCCTTTTTCCTAAACTGAAAAATGTCCTCAAAAGGACGTAATTTCGGGACTTTAGAAAACATTCAAAAAAGTGTAAAGGACATGCTGAAGACCATACCGGTTGAAGACTTCCAGCGCTGCTAGCAACAGTGGGAACAACGTCTCCATCGGTGTGTAGCTGCCCAAGGGAACTACTTTGAAGGGGATAACATTGATGTTTGAAAAAAATAAAAACTTTGGTAAATAAAAATCAGTCTCATTACTTTTCTGCCACACCTCATATTTCTCATCAGTCATTTAATGACTAAAATGTATGGAGTAGTAAGAAATTGTGGGGGGAAAAAAAGGTAAAATGTTATGCTAAAATCACAGGCACTTGTCTTTTTTAACCTGCTGGAGACTCTCATCAGCCTTACTACTTCAGTCTAAAGCAAGGATGAGATAAGATGGGCCTTGGAGACTTCCCTTATACTATTGTCCCTATGAAGGTAAAGTCTGTAGTGTTTTAAGATTCATCCATACCAGGCCAGTTTAGTGTTGCCTTTTAACCTAATATGGTTTTTGGGATGTGGGAGAATATCAGTATATGAAGAAAACTTGGAGAACATGTGGAGAATGTGAGATTCTGCACAATCAATGATTAAACATTGCTGAGCATATTCACTATCACAATAATATTTTACAGATAAAGTGCATAATGAGTATTCAGTTTGTTACATCTTGTGGCATGTTTCATCATATAATACGTTTGAAATCACCCACAAAAAGCTTCCCCATGTACACTTAACAGGGCTTCCTGCTTCTGGAAACTTCCACCATGTGGAACTCAGAACCTTCACCTTAAATTTGGTCGAATCCTCTCAATAACTGGCTCAACAAGAGCCCATAACTACCAAGTGCTTCCCCGCTACTCTATTGTTCATTACAATTTATTAAAATAATAATATATTTTTATGTCATGGTTCTATTGGAACTCTTCTCTAGTTCCATCTTTTTCCTTTTTTGTTTGTCTACCTTTTTATTTAGGTTTCTATTAATTGTTAATTGTTTTCCCTTTTAAGAGTATAGGTTAAGGAAGTAGTACCTCCACTTATTTTATTATTTACTCAAGTGCTGCTGCTAATGTTGGCACATTCATCCAAGGCCATATATACAGTGTCAGTGGTATGGGCTGGTGCTCTGGCCGGGTTGGTTCAAGGTTCCTTACACGGCTGGGAAGGACAGGGGAGACTAACTGCATGGACCATTCCTTGGCTACGGTGTCTGCATGGACACCAGCAGGGCAGGCTAGGAATTGCAGTCCTGTTGGGCAACCCTGTTGTAGTTCCTGGGTGCTGCCATGGGGAGCTGCAGGAAAAGACTGTCTCCACTTTAAAGGACTTCTGCCTAACCTGAATGTGGGCAGTGCTGTGGTACCAGAAGTACCCCAGGTCTGGCATAAAAGAAGCCAGGTTTCCTGGTTGGTTGTCAGGGTCGGGAGGAGAGTGGATTAGATAAAATGATTTTGTATTTGTGGAAGAAGACAAGAAGATTTTGTGTTGTACTCTTGTGGAAAGGATTGTAGAGGTGTTGTAAAATAAATATGTTCTGTTTGAACCCAGGACTGTGTTGTGTAGTTGTGTTTGGAGATTTAGAGTGCTATTATGCTGTCTACTGGACACAACAGTAAGTGTGAGTTTGAACCTCAGTCATTTTCTGAGATCTTGTAGTACATTAATTTGCCTACTGGCACCCTTCTTTTAGAATTATGTGATGTTCTAACCTTCTTGCCTTAATGGCTTTTGGATCTTCATGTTATATAGTTAGTGTATATCTTTTTACAATTACTGTATGATCTAAACGTTTTGGAGATTTTTTAGATTGTATAATGTGGAAAGTTTACAGTTAAGATTTTGGGTTAAGGTACTTTTGTGGGATGGTGGTGCAGTGGTAGTGCTGCACCAAGAAGACTGGGGTTCTCAGCCTATGTGTTCCCTGTGTGGAGTTTGCACATTCTCCTCATGTCTGCATGGGTTTCTTTCAGGTGCTCTGATTTCCTCCTACAGTCCAAAGACATGCAGTTTAGATGAGATGGCATTGATTCATTGGTCCTTGACTGTGAGTGTGTTCACCCTGTGATGGACTTTCAGCTTGTTCAGTGATTGTTCCTGTTTTGTGCCGATGTTTGTTGGGATGCGCTCCAGCTTTCCTTTGACCCTGTTCTAGAAATGAAAGTTTAGAAAATGGATGGATGGACGTACAGTTCAGACATCTGCGATTATTAACTGTGATCAATAGGTCAGAGTTTCAGTTTTGGAAACTTCAATTTTCTTGTGTTTCCTTTATTTGATCAGCTTTGAGTTTTTTCTAATTTATTTATAATTTTGTATTACTTTAGACATTTGATAAAATCTTTTTTATTCTTTGGCTAATTTGTTGTAGCCTCAGCCCTACTAGTTAAAAAAACAGTTGAATTCCAAAGGCTGACATCAAATGGAATGTAACTGTTGAGGGTGACTGTATAAGGCATATTTACTTCAATAACAAATAGTACTCAGTTATTCCAAAAGACTACTAGGAATTAGTTGAAAAGAAAACCATTGCAGAGATTTTTATGTGATATTTCCCTTTTTTAGGCAGAATCTTTTTTTGTAAATAACAGTGCAGAGGTTTAGACATTCCCTTAATTCCACTACATCTCCTTTCAATAAACTGTCTTGAATATGGAAAAGGAATTGTTGATTTATTTTAAGTGAAACAGCTGTCTAAGGCAATAAAATACCATGATATATGAAGGTACTTACTTTTTTGGTTTGTTTTAACTGCAAGCTCCTTTTTGCAGCCTCATAATGTTTACTGTTGTGAACTCTTTTGAAGTTAACATGAGGCTTATGGTTTTGGTTCTTTTGATTAATTCACTTGTGGTTTTAGTTTAGGCTATACCTCATATGTAATGTATAGTTTAGCTCTATGGCTTCTAATATGTCAACTGATGGACATATTTTGGTTGAGCTAGTGATCAGCAACACAATTTGATCTTTTATCTTTGATTAGGAGTACTCCCAGCTGCTGAAACATGAGTGTCATGGTGAGGTGGTCCTGTAGTTTATGTCAGTGCATGCTTACTGTCTCCTTGGGCCTTAGTCTTCAGTTATGACCTGAAGTGTTATACCTTCCTTTCCAAGTGATTAATTGCTGTTGTGATTTTCATGTCAGTGCTGGCTTCTGTGCTCTTGTTTCCTCCCACATTACAAAGATATGCATGTTAGGTTAAATGGCAAAACTAAAATTACTGTGCTGTGTATACCGGTATTTATATTAATAAAACTACTTTGAACCTTGCTATAAAATCTTGGACATCCAGTTTGAGCAAAATTGGTCTATGCAACCCACAAAATAAGCCAATAGAAATGTAGATTTAATGATCTGCATGGATATTTTTCACAAATGAGAAAAGTTTTACAACTTTCCTTTTTTACTCATCATCCTCATAAGCAGTCATTTGCTGATTTTTCCTCCACCAGCTGATTTAACAGTCAAAAAGTGTAAACCATTTTACTGAAAATAGTGAAACATAGTGGCGAAATCATCATGCTATGGGGTGCTTCTCAGTGGCAGGGACAAATAGATGGGCCGTAATTGAGAAAATGATTAATTCAAGCAAATACAGGCAGTTCCTTGAAGAAAACCGGCTCCAAAGTGCACATGAGCTCAGGCTGGGGCAATGGTCCACCTTTCAGCATGAAGTGACCCAAAATATACAGCCAAAGCAAAGATGGAGTAACTTCAGAACAAGTCTTTGACTGTCCTTGAGTGTCCCAGCCATGGCCTAGACTAAAACCCATAGATTATAGAGACCTGAAGATGGCATTTTACCAATGTTTCCTATCCAAACTAATGGAGTTTGAGAAGATCTGTCAAGAAGAATGGGCTAAACAGTTGAAATCAAGGTATGAAAAGTTTATAGGGCCTTACCCAAGAAGATTCAAAGCTGTAATTGCTGGCAAAGGGGCATCTCCAAAGTACTGAATTAAAGGTAGGAATACTTATATGCATGAGAAAATTCTTTTTTTTTTATACATTTCAAACCTTTCTGAAAACATTCTTTTCACTTTGTCATTATGGGTTATTGAGTGTAGGTTGATAGGGATTTAATATAAATTAACCAATTAAAATGAAATCTAAAGCACAATAAAGTGTGCTGAAAGTGAAAGGGTCTATCATATTTCTGAATCCACAGTATCTATCATTTGTACTTAAAATGGAAAGTACTTGATATATTGTAAGTGTTCTTTAAAATGAAAAATCTTAGCATCTATCCATGCATCTATCCATGCATCTATTCATTTCTAAACCAGTTTAATCTAGATCAGGATCATGGCTGCCTTGGCCTATTCCATTACCAGCAGGTGCAAGGTAGCAAACTTCAAGCATGACACACACATGCAGACACCCAAACACATATGGGTCCAAATTTAGAGTTGCCAGTAAGGCAAATTAATGTCTTTGGGATTTAGGACAGAAATCAGAGTAGCCAGAGAAAAATCGACACAGACATAGAGAACTTGTAAACTCCACATTTGCAGTACAGTACATGGACTGGGATTCAAACTCATGATTCCCAATTTGTCATGATTATGTAATGACTACTTTTTTCCATTTTTGATCATCTTTTGCACATATTGTTTTTTTCAAGTGTTTTGATTTTACCACCTTTATGGGATTGTAATTGCATTCACATTTAGTTTGTATTTTCATCCAAAACATCAATATCTTGCACCTTGCTCTTCATGGTAGAGGCCACGTTGTGCACAGCAATATTTCCAGATGCTACCTCATTGCAGTTTGTGTTGCAGTAGGATAATAATCAGAGATTTTGGTTAATTCTTAAGAAAACCGCGCATGCTACACATTATCTTCAACTATAAATATTTTATCTGGGGAATGTTTCATGTTAGTTATGATTTTTAACTTCCTGCATTTTGCCTGAATCTTGACTTGATTTTTTAAATTTTCTCATTTCTTACACAAATGTCTGAATTTATAAAACATGACCTTGGCATAAAAATTGTCTTAAAGTTGCAGAAATATTTAACTATTCATATGTTCTATACAAATGTTTTTGTTTGTTGGCATTTTAGAGACTCCATGCAGCAGGACAATGAATAGAAAATCTTGTTCCATTGTGAATTTCAATGACACATCATCACATTCTGATGTCCATCCATCCATTTTCTAATGCCAGTTGTTCTAAACCAGTAACAGAATGGGAATTGCAGGATTTGTGCATGATGGAGTATGGGAGGAAATAAGAGCAAACCCATATGGATCTGCTTGCAAACTCCATTCAGATTGCACCTGGAAAGCAATCCCCAGACTATTTACTACAAGGCAGCAAATCTTACCACTGTGTCACTGGTCAGGTCTGGTCAGGTTGGGGAGCATGCACTGGTACAGCACATTGAAGCACTCACCACATGATGAAACAGCTTGGGATCCTGGTTGGCAAACCCCAGGCAGACACGCGGTCCAGTCCCACCCTCCGGAAATAAGCCTCTATCTGCCGCAACCATGTGTTACATGGGTGTTCTCTTGGCCTGGTCCAGCCATTTGGGTTCTCAACCATGAGGATCCTGTGAGCAGGATCACCCTTGGGGATTAATGCCACATGGCTGTAGTGCCATAAGTGACACTCCCTCACAATGCTGGTAATGTGCCTTATTTGAGACTAGCAAAATACTCACGCTTCGCAGCAGAGAAGTTCTGTGTTAAAGAAGTTATTAAAAAGAAAAGGAAACATTTTAAAAATAACATAACCTGATTGTCAATGTAATTGTTTTTTGACTGTTATGAGTGTTGCTGTCATCAAGGATTTGATTATCATTGTTTCTTTCAATCAGGTTCGTATTTGGAGGATGTGTTGTGTTCAAGTTACATTCCGTGTTTGTCAACCATTGTAAAGATAACAGCTTTCATTATATATACATATAGATGTGTGTGTGTGTGTGTGATAGATATATATATATACACACATATACACACATATATACACATATAACAACAACAACATTTATTTATATAGCACATTTTCATACAAAAAGTAGCTCAAAGTGCTTTACATAATGAAGAATAGAAAAATAAAAGACACAGTAAGAAAATAAAAAAAGTCAACATTAATTAACATAGAGTAAGAGTAAGGTCCAATGGCCAGGGTGGACAGAAAAAAAACTCCAGACGGCTGGAGAAAAAATAAAATCTGTAGGGATTCCAGACCATTAGACTGCCCAGTCCCCTCTGGGCATTCTACCTAACATAAATGAAACAGTCCTCTTTGGATTTAGGGTTCTCACGGAAGGACTTGATGATGATGGTCGCGTAGACTTCTGCCTTTTAATCCATCCATCATTGTTGGAGCAACATGATGCTTTGAGTAGGTGGTGGTGGTGCAGGCCACCACCACAAAGAAACCGGAAAAAGAAACAGAAGAGAGAGTAGGGGTCAGTAACGATTTTAGAGCCACCATGAATAGTTATTATGATGAACTGAACATACAGAGTATCAGGATTAAGTTAAAGTTAAGTTATGAAAAGGCCATGTTAAAGTAATATGTTTTCAGCAGTGTTTTAAAGTGCTCCACTGTATTAGCCTGGCGAATTCCTATTGGCAGGCTATTCCAGATTTTTGGTGCATAGCAGCAGAAGGCCGCCTCACCACTTCTTTTAAGTTTTATTCTTGGAATTCTAAGGAGATATTCATTTGAGGATCTAAGGTTATGATTTGGAATATAAGGTGTCAGACATTCCGATATATAAGATGGGGTGGGATTATTTAAGGCTTTAAAAACCATAAGCAGAATTTTAAAATCAATCCTGAATGACACAGGTAACCAGTGTAGTGATATCAAAACTGGAGAGATGTGCTCAGATTTGCTTTTTCTAGTTTGGATTCTAGCAGCTGCATTCTGCACTAGTTGCAAACGATTTATGTCTTTTTTGGGTAGTCCTGAGATGAGTGCGTTACAGTAATCTAGTCTACTGAAAACAAAAGCGTGAATTAATTTCTCAGCATCTTTCAAAGATATAAGAGGTCTAACTTTAGCTATGTTTCTGAAGTGAAAAAATGCTGCCCTAGTGATCTGATTAATATGCGGTTTAAAATTCAGATTACAGTCAACAATTACCCCTAAGCTTTTTACCTCCGTCTTGACTTTTAATTCTAATGTATCCAGTTTATTTCTAATAGCCTCATTGTATCCATTATTGACAATCACTAAGATTTCAGTTTTCTCTTTATTTAACTTGAGAAAGTTACTATTCATCCATTCGGAGATACAAGTAAGACATTGTGCTAGTGAATCAAGAGAATCGGGGTCATCAGGTGCTATTGATAAGTGCTTCTCAGCTGTACTTATGCTATCCCGTGCGATCTCGCGATGTCCACGGCTTCATTTAATGTCAGCTCAGATACCCACGCTTCGCAGCGGAGAAGTAGTCTGAGACATCACACACTGCATGCACACTCAGACAGTGTGTCTGAGACATCACACACTGCATGCACGGGTTTACCTTTCCCAGTCCTGCAAAGTCAGTTCACGTGAGCCGCTCGGAGCACATGCATCGAAGCTTCTGAGCTGTGCTTGTGCTATCCCGTGCGATTTCGCGATGTCCACAGCTTTATTTAATGTTAGCTAAGACCCGGCATTTAAAAGTTTCTCTCGCAGTTTCGCCGAGTTTGTGCCAAACACCACCCTGACCATCTAATCTTCGTCTGAATATTTAGAGGCAGAGTGTTTCTATTGGATTGCCGCTGACGGACGGCCTTATATAGGCAGGCACTCAATTACGTGGGAGGTGTGACGATGAGGGACGGAACTCCGCCTCACACGGCGACCGAGCTGCAGGCTATGGCCGGTATATATGTACATAAGTAGGTTCCAGTTATGACCGTTACGCATAGAATTTTGAAATGAAACCTGCCTAACTTTTGTAAGTAAGCTGTAAGGAATGAGCCTGCCAAATTTCAGCCTTCTACCTACACGGGAAGTTGGAGAATTGGTGATGAGTGTGTCAGTGACTCAGTGAGTGAGTGAGTGAGTCAGTCAGTCAGGGCTTTGCCTTTTATTAGTATAGATTCCTTGAGCTACCGCTCATTCCACACAAAGTCAAACCAACCAACTCCAAAGAAACACAGTACCAAAGGAGTTCAGTTTTTGTCTCAGGTCACTGGATAGCATCCATGTCTCACAACCATATAGTAAGACAGGAAGCACCAGGACTATAAAGTCTTAGACCTTCGTCCTTTTGCATAGATATCAGGAATGCAACACACCCCTTTCTAGCTACCTCATGACCCCCCATGCTCTCCCAATCCATCTACTGACTTCATAGGAAGAGTCACCAGAGACATGAATGTCACTGCCAAGATAAGTAAGCTTCTCGACAAGGTCGACACTCTCTCCACAAACAGAGAGACTGCTGATGGCTGTGCTCAAGAAGTCATTAATGGCCTGGATCTTGAATTTTATCCAGGACACTTGCACGCCCAGTCACTCAAACTCCTCGCTTAGTCTCTTGAGCACCCCAATCAGAGCCTCCATTGACTCCACAAAGATCACAGCATCGTCATCAAAGTCAAGATCAGTGAATCTTTCTTCAACAACAGATGCCCCACAGCCGCTGGACCCCATGACCTTGCCCAACACCCAGTCCATGCAAGCATTGAACAGAGCAGGAGCAAGAACACACCCTGATGAACCCAAAAATCAACTGGTGAAAAATGCATAGCTTCTGTCTCCTCTTTGTACAGAATTCATAGTTCCAGTGTACAGGCCAGCCATGATATCCAGCAACCTTGCGGGGATCCCACGAAGTCTTAGGATGTTCCACAGGGCAGCTCGATCAACTGAGTCAAATGCTTTACAAAAATTGACAAAGTCTGCAAAGAAGCTCTGCCAATATTCATGTTTGTGCCCCATAAGAACCCTCATTGTCAGGATGCAGTCGATGATAGACTTCTTAGGCATAAAAACCAGACTGCTCCAGTTGCAGTCTGGTGAGCAAGTGATCACGGATCCTATTGAAGATGATCCTAGCAAGGACCTTACCCAGCACCAAGAGCAGTGTTCTCCCACTGTAGTTGTCGCATTCCAGGTAATCACCTTTCCTTTTCCAGATAGGAACAACAAGTCCCGTTTTCTATTCAGTTGGGAATACTGTGTCACTGTGTGGCTAATTCATTGATTAATATATTTACATTAACCTTATGTTTATATTAAGCCTTAAAATTCAGAAAAAATACTTTTATTTGAGACTTATTTAAGTAACATAGTACATCTCTTGGGGGGAAGCTGCAGGTCTCCCTAGTTACCCCTTAAATTCTGCCAAAAGTCAGTAATACCTGAAGATAACATTCACTGAGGTGTTGCTTTCTGTGTTCTTCCATGGTCTGAAATTAAAGATGTCACTCAGGAACATGGCCAAGTTTTAAGAGTTAGTTCATAAATGGTCAAAAAGGGCATTTTTAAGCCATATATGGTTACTGATAGGAGGTGATAAAGAAAGTTGTGTGTTTACAAGCACATGGTTTTATATTGATTAGAAATTTATAAGGGAACTTGGTGTGACATAAGTACAGTTTTATAAATTTGATTTGTTTTTTGTGCATGCACCATTTTTGCCTTTCTAACATAAGCAATATTTTAGTATGGAATCCAAGCAAGGTTTTACACATGAGGTCCTTGGTATTTTACATCTGTTGAATCCACATTAATAAACCTCTAGTTTTCAAAGATTTAGTGAGGCAGCTAGACGTGATTTTATGCTACAGAAGTTTAAAACAGTTGAAACTAAATAGCAGATTCCTTATCTTTGTTAAAGTGGGCAATATCTCAGATGCCCGGAGATTAATACTGTTGTCTTATCTTTTATTATATTGGTTTTTGACTTTGTGGCTTATGTGAATCAATATTGACCAAAGCTGTTTTTGTTTGTATGTTTATTTTATATCTTGATTTTTAAGAAATGCAGAAGTGCATTTCACTTTTTCTTCTTTAGTACTTTTGATCAATTCCGCAAAGGAAATGAATTGTACAGTCTGAGTGTTATTGCACAGAATAGTAGATTATTATCTGTTATTCTGTACATAATCAACATAAAAGAATCAAAAATGAATAATAGCATTACAAAACATGAATTTCAGCAGAAGTACGTCCAAGTTTACATATGAATGTTTTCCCTATTTAATGTTATTTTATGAAAAATGTAGTGTTAGTCTGTGGGTAACTAAGTTTACTATCTGATTTAAACTTTTTTGCTTTTATATTGAGAAGCTCAGGATCTAAGATTAGCAAGTGTCTGAGCACAGCGGTGCAGCAGGCACAGTCCCCATTAACAGGATGCGCCACAGTCCAGAGCAGCAACAACACCAACAGCAGGGCCATAGCCTAGAGGAGAAGCAGCAGCAGCAGCAGTAGTACTGCAACATAGAGCAGCAGTGCCAGCAGTAACAGTCAGACACAGGAAACAGCAGCAGGAGAAGGAGCAGGAGCAGTAAAAGTCAAATAGTGCAGATAAGCAGCATCAGCACTTCCACAATCCAGAACAGCAGAAACAACAGTGCCACAGTCCAGACCAGCAACAGCACTGGTACTGAAACAGTCCAGAGCAACAGGACAGATCAAAACTCTGAAACCATAGTTGATTTACCCAGGTGTTGGAATGTTTTTCAGCATGAGTATTTCATGAAAACCTATTAATTTATGTAAAGATTTTCCATGTATGTACACAGCAAACCAGAGATCTGTTTGCAGAGATACCACGTCACTTGGGGGTCATAACACAGCGTCACAAAGATGCACCTTTTTAAGTGAGTGGCAAAACTGTAGGGTTTGTCCATATGGAAGGACAAAGCAGAAACTGCACACATCTGTTAAGCCAAGGTTTAAGTTTTTCCCCAGTGAATCAAGGCTACAGAGATTTCAAACAGTTCCCAGATTTACCTATAAACGATGGTCTTCAAAACAAACAGTCAACACACTTATAGTAGTGCTGATTGTGAAAGGTTTTTTTTTCTGAAATGAATAATGTGATTACACCTTTACACACACAGCTAAAAATTAAGATTGTATCTGCATTGTTGTTCATTTATTTGGTGTGGACTACTTGAAGCATAGGAACCAACAAAGTGTGTTAGAAAGTGGCTTCTAAAAAGATGGTCAGCTGATCATTTGGCTTGTAATGAACCACTCTGGGAGCAGTTCTGATTTAAGGTGCATGTCATAGTCACATTCAAATTCCAGTTTAACCCCTGTGTGTGGGGGTGGGGGTGTGTGTGTGTGTGTATATATATATATATATATATATATATATATATATATATATATATATATATATATATATTTATATATAATATATATATTTATTTATTTATTTATTTATTGTGGTCCTCGGCCGGGGCTGGAGCCCGGCCACGACGCCCAGGAAGACCAGAGGAGGGCTTGTGCCTCCTCCAGACCGTGAGGGGGCATCTGTCCTGGTTATGTAGGGGGCCTCGGGTAAAGGGCTTGGAAGCCCAGCTCTGAAGGGACCCATGGCCACCACCAGGCGGCGCCCCAATGCCTGCATATCCCTGGAGCCCAGCACTTCCGCCACACCAGGAAGTGCTGGGGGGAAGACGACAGGGGACCCCCGGACGGCTTCCGGGTGCGCAGCCGGCACTTCCGCCACACTGGGGTGTGGCCATGACTGATTGCCAGGAAGCAGCTGGAGCCCATCCGGGATCCCATATAAGGGGCCGTCTCCCTCCAGTCAGCGGTGGATGTCGGGTGGAAGAGGACAGAGCTGGAGAGAGGACGGGAGGCGGCCAAAAGAAAGGCATAGAGACTGTGAGGCCTGGACAGTTGGGGGAACGGTGCTGGAGGCACTGGGGGTGCACGTGAGCACAAATTGTATATATTACTGTAAATAAACGGTGTGTGGTGGAGGTATGTTGTCCGACTGCCTGTATCCGGGTCCCAGTTCACAAAATATATATATATATATATATATATATATATATATATAATTTATGTTTGTTATATAATTCCTATTTTGTTATCCATACTATCATTTGCAACAAACTACATGGAAATTAGAAGTAGTCCTTTATGCAAAAAAGTCCATAATTTGGGCAAGAGAAGCCAAACTGAGGGGGACTTCTGGGATGATTTAAATTTTGGCCACAAAGAAAAAAAGGTAGGAGAGAGATCCAGTATCCAAGATATGAGTATTATGTTGATAATACCGTGTGTGATAAAAGAAGGCACATATTAATATAAAGAAAACGATAAATCCTCTGATGGTGGACGGGAGTGCCTTGTAAAACAACTGGTATTAAATGAGTGGTATCTTTTCCTCTTGAAGTTTTGATTTAGAAGTGTAAAAAAATTAAAGCTTGGAATATAAGTTGGCAAACATCTGCAGGCTTAATTATTTATCTGATCTTGATATTTATGAACTTTAAAAGTTTGTTTGACATTGTAGTTAATGTTATTGTTTTATGTCACATGTTATATTTATTTTCTCCATAAAAGTGTGGTTTCATATATGGTTATGTGGGCCATTTTTGTTGTATATATGAATTGACTTTATGTTAAATAACTTCTGGTCATCTAGTAGCTACTGTATATTGACCATGTATACATTTTAGGTAATTTTACTAAAGATAGATACAAAGTGGCTATAAGCTTTTGTTGGGTTTCTATGACTATGACTCCAACCAGTTGTCAAACCTCAGGTCAAGACAGAATAATGTGGATTCTGTCTTTACTATGGAATACTAAACAAACTGCTCTTGCATGGGTACAGTATATAAGAAATGTTTTGCTTTAAGTGAGAGTTGTGTTTGCATACATACAGTAGCTTTAAATCTAAACAGCTCAAGTGAGCACCTCTACTTTAAGAATCTGTCTTGTTTCCTTTCCTATTCTTGATATTCATGGACAAGATATAAAGATGTAGCAGTGAATTTAGAGGCGTGAGGATTACTGCTTTGCTCTTTGAACATGATGTTGCTTTCACAGACTTATCAGGTCTTTGTTTTGTCCTTGACAGGTTTCCAGTTAAGGGTAATACAGTCATGGTAAGAATCAGCCTTTTCAGATCTAAATTCATATTTACAATGGCTTGATCTATACAGGTTGGTGAAAACAGAAGCCCTAAGTGGAAGAGATCAAATGAGAGGGTAGATGTGCTGCTAAGAATGACCAGTGAATTAGTGCAGAAGTTTCTGTTATGGAAGCATTGCATATGACTGTGGTGGTATACTGTACAGCTCTGTCTTCAACTTTGCTCATGAGTTCCAGGAGAGGAGGAGGAGAGGAGAGGTTAGGAGCACGTGCTGATACAGCACATTGCCGCACCCACCACACGACAAACCGGGAGAGGACATGAAGAAAATTGCTTTCTGTGGTAATGGAAAAGTAAGCAATAGGCAAGCTACTGAAAAAAGTAAGCAATCACTTCAGGAAAACCTAGCCTGTGTGATGCAGTGTTGACACACACCTACTGTATGCTCGTTCTGTCTCGTTATCATAACAGACTGTGTTGTAATGAGATGTGGTCCTTCACATATTTTTGCTCTATCTCACTATGGCAGGCGTGAGAGTGAAAAAGACTAGACCTGTACCAAGGTTATTATAGTTAACAAAAATTAAAATCAAAACTGAAACTATTAAAAAAACATGTTCGTAAACTGAAATAAAATAATTAACAAAACCGAAATGAAAAACTAAAGCTAAATAAAACTATTAAAAGTAGCTGGAAAGAATAACTGAAATAAAATATTTACCAAAATAATTTTAATTTTCGTTTTTGAATGAATCTTCTTGCTGTTAGTTTTTAACCCTTATAACTCTTAAACTCTAAAACTCAACCCCCGTAAGGCAGCTGGACCAGACAACATCCCTGGGCGGGCTCTCAAAGCATGTGCCAACATTCTGGCTGATGTTCTTTGCTCCATCTTCAACCTTTCCCTCAGTGAGTGCATCGTTCCGTTAAGCTTTAAGACTACAATCATCATCCCCCTTGCTAAAAAAAAAAAACCCACCCACCTGCCTGAATAATTACAGGCCGGTAGCACTAACTCCAATCATCATGAAGTGTTTTGAGAGAGTGGTGCTGGCCCACATTCAAAGCATCATACCAGACGCTCTGGACCCCCTGCAGTATGCCTACCGGTCCAACAGGTCCACCTCAGATGCCATCGCGGCCACGCTACTTTATTCCCTCTCCCATCCAGATAACAAAGACTCCCACATCAGGCTGCTCATTGTTGATCACAACTCTGCCTTTATAACGGTTATCCCCGATAAACTGTCTGCACTAGGCCTGCACCCCACCCTCTGTGACCGGCTCCTAGACTTTCTGACTGGCAGGCCCCAGTCTGTCAGGATTGGTAATAAGATTTCAGCCACCATTATCACAAACACAGGCACCCCACAGGGATGTGTCCTCAGCCCCATCCTCTACACCCTGGTTCACCCATGACTGTGTCACCTCCCACAAAGATAACATCATCCTGAAGTTCACAGATGACACCGCAGTGATTGGACGCATCACTGGTGGGGATGAGGCGGCCTACAGGAGGGAGGTGTACCGTCTGGTGTTATGCTGTGAGGACAAGAACCTCACCCTCAACACAGACAAGGTGAAGGAGATGATAGTGGACATGAGGAAGGAGAGGAGACCTCACCGGCCACTGTTCATCCGAGGGCTTGAAGTGGAAAGGGTGAGCAGTATTAAATACCTGGGCGTCTACATCAGTTAGGACCTCACTTGGACTCTTAACACCACACAACTGGTCAAGAGGGCTCAACAGCGGCTGTACTTTCTGAGGAGGCTGAGGAAGTTTGGTATGTCGACTGTGATCCTTGGCAACTTTTACAGCTGCATTGTTGAGAGCATCTTGACCAGCTGAATCACCGTGTAGTATGGCAGCACTACTGCTATGGACCACAAATGCCTGCAGAGTCTGGTAAAGACTGCTGAGAACATCACCAGGACCCCACTGCCCTCTCTGCAGAGCATCTACAACTGCAGAGTCCACAGGAGAACTGCCTCGATCCTCAGGGACCCCACCCACCTTAACACGAACTATTCACACTTCTACCCTCAGGCAGGAGGTATAGAAGTATGAAATCCAGGACTTCCAGGCTAAAGAACTGTTTCTGTTCCAAGGCCATTAGACTCCTAAATAACTGACTGGAGTTTATAACCATGGGCCACCTCATTCTATTTACCTCACACAACTGTATTTGACTTGTTCATCACACACCTACCTGCACAATTACACTTTATACTTCTATTCTGTTTTTATACTTTATGCTGCCTCTGTTACTTATTATCTACTGTATCTGCTACTTATTATTTATGTTTATCTTTATACATTGGTTTTGTCATTTGTTGTGGACAGCAAAGAAAGTATTCATCCAGTGAATGGCGGCTGGTGAAGGAGGGCGGCTGTTCACATAGCATTTGCGGTGAGAGAGCAAGCTGAACATGGGCACGGAAAGTGGGTGAAATAGAAAGCGAGTTACTGTGCCGTCTTTCTTTCCAGTTGTTGTATATCAAGATGTAATTCAAATGCTTGAAATCAGAATGTGCTGATCAACAAAGACTTTACCGTATGGACTGAAAAAGTAATGTTTCAGTTTATTTCTCAGCTGCCTGCTTGATACAAACCTTGTAAAATTCCTGAGTTGGCAATGTCTCTACTGAACTACAGGTAGGTAGGCAAGAGAGTCTACCAAGTGATGAAAAGCTAAGCATACTAATGTGTTTTTGTATTTTTGCACACTGATTCAAGCCTAAGAGCCTTGTTCTTCCTAAGTCCCCGTGATTTTCATGGTCACACCTGTCACAACACAGTATATTCTGTTTTCTGATTTATTTATCTTTTCAGTTCTACAGGTGGCAAAATTCTGTCTATAAATTGTTTGTGCCTGAGATGGAATCAGAGATCAATATGGCCGATAGAAAATAACAAAGCCCAGAATTTCAGATTTTTGAATGCAATATTGAAGGCATTCATTATAAGCACTTTGTCATTGGAGCAGGACATGTTGTGTGCTGTAGACATTTAGAGTAAAAAACCCTCACACCTTAAAATTTACCTAAATTTCATTACAAATTGGCCCATTCTGGGCAATAAAAGGAACATAAAAAAGTGCCAACAGTCAGCGCAGATTTGTTCAGCACAAATGACATAGAAAATATTTTTTAAAATTATGTGAAATTGTTCATATTCAGTACCTGGTTTTGATTATGCTTATTTTTATCAGACAAAAACAAAACCAAATAGTAAACTGTGTCGTGTAGTGTAGTAAGCTTCCACTAACATTAAACTCATATTATATCCAAACTTGTTAAGTTCACGGTTCTGTCTCATTGTGACACAAAAACTAAACTCCATAGTAGCTCTTTAACCATACTATAATTACTAAAACTAAAACTGAAACTAATATATATAAAAATAAAATAAAAATATCTGTGTAAAATAAAAACTAAACTAAAACTAAAAATGCATGATGAAGGAAACTAAACTGAATTTCCAAGTAAGGTCAGAAAAAATATAGAAATAAAAACTAATATAAAAAGGCAAAACTATAATAACCTTGACCTGTACTATAGCTCGCTTGGTCACTGTGTTTATCTTCTTTTGTGTACATGTTGCTTGGGTACATGTGATTTTTATGAAATGACACGCAAATCTAACTCTGACTATATTAGACTTATACATGGTATCTGTACTTCCTTTATGTGCTCAAGAAAGGTCTGAAGATTAACATTAGAGCATTAGAAAATTTATGACAAGAACAGGCCATTGACCCCAAGAAAGCTCACCAAACCTATCAACCTAATTTCCCCTAACCATTGAATTTTTCCTTCCATTTATTTATTTATTTATTTATTGTGGAAGAATAACACTCCAAAACAACAAAAAAAAAAAAAAGAGTTGGGGACTGTCCCCGTATAATGTCCACTGGACAAAGAATGTAAGAAGTCAGAAAATGCGGTTAAATTTCTTTACAGTCATTCAAAACAATTGAACTGAACAATGGCATTTATATACAGTAAAAAATGGTGGACGGAAATGAGTTGACTGGATACGGCACCATTTACTGTTCATTGGAAGTGACTTCATCTGTGAAAGCCAAAAGTAATGTCATCAGGAAGGTGCCAGAAGTGGCGTCAAGGAGAGGGCACCGGAAATGGCATCATGGCGAGGGCACCAGAAGTGACGTGGTCCTGATGATTCAGAGATGGAAGTAATGATTGGACACTTTGGAACCCGGAAGTATGAAAGGTATTTTAATTTTCTTCTTTTGGTCTGATAAGAGAGAGAGAGAAACCCAGCCAGAGGGGATGCACAACCCAGTGTGTTTCTTTGTGCCGGTCCCAAGCCCGGATAAATGGGGAGGGTTACATCAGGAAGGGAATCTGGTGTAAAATTTTGTCAAATCAATATGTGGACAACAATACAAATTTCCATACTGGAACGATCAAACCCCGGGTTAACAACGACCGCCACCAGTACTGTTAGCCAACAGGGTGCTGGCGGAAATTGGGCTACTGTTGGCCAAAGAAGATGAGGGGAGAGATGTGTCCAGAGGCAAGAGGAGAGGAGGAAAATAAGAGAACAGAACTAAGGGACTTTGAATGTTGGCAGTATGACTGGTAAGGGGAGAGAGTTAGCAGATATGATGGTTGGTATATTGTGCATGCAAGAGACTAAATGGAAGGGGAGTAAGGCCAGATGGATCAGAGGTGGGTTCAGATTGTTCTATCATGGTGTGGATGGGAGGAGAAATGGAGTAGGGGTTATTCTGAAGGAACATTATGTCAAGAGTGTTTTGGAGGTGAAAAGAGTGTCAGACAGAGTAATGATTATGAAGCTGGAAATTGGAGGTGTGATGATGAATGTTGTTAGTGCATATGCACCGCAAGTTGGGTGTGCAATGGGTGAGAAAGAAGATTTCTGGAGTGAGTTGGATGAAGTGATGAACAATGTACCCAAGGGACAGAAAGGGCATGTTGGTGAAGGGAACAGCGGAGACAAGGAGGTGATGGGTAGGTATGGTGTCAAGGAGAGGAATGAAGGGCAGAGGATAGTGGATTTTGCCAAAAGAATGGACATGGCTGTGGTGAATACGTATTTTAAGAAGAGGGAGGAACATAGCGTGATGTACAAGAGTGGAGGAAGATGCACACAGGTAGATTACATCCTATGCAGAAGAGTTGATCTGAAGGAGATTGAGGACTGCAGTGGTGGCAGGGGAAAGTGTAGTTAAGCAGCATAGGATGGTGGTCTGTAGGATGACGTTGGAGATCAAGAAGAGGAAGAGAGTGAGGGCAGAGCCAAGGATCAAATGGTGGAAGTTGACAAAGGAAGACTGCAAGGTTGAGTTTAGAGAGGAGGTGAGACAGGCACTGGGTGGTAGTGAAGAGTTACCATACAGCTGGAAAACTACAGCAGGTGTAGTAAGGGTGACAGCAAGAAGGGTGCTTGGTGTGACATCTGGAAAGAGGAAGGCGGAAAAGGAAACCTGGTGGTGGAATGAGGAAATACAGGAGAGTATACAGAGGAAGAGGATGGCAAAGAAGAAGTGGGATAGTCAGAGAGATGCAGAAAGTAGACAAGAGTACAAGGAGATAAGGTGCAAGGTGGAGAGGTGGCGAAGGCTAAAGAAAAGGAGAAATGATGAGTTGTATGACAGGTTGGACACTAAGGAGGGAGAAAAGGACCTGTACCGATTGGCTAGACAGAGGGACTGAGCTGGGAAAGATGTGCAGCAGGTTAGGGTGATAAAGGATAAAGATGGAAACATACTCATAAGCGAGGAGAGTGTGTTGAGCAGATGGAAAGAGTACTTTGAGAGGCTGATGAATGAAGAGAACGAGAGAGAAGAGGTGGTGTGGAGATAGTGAATCAGGAAGTGCAACGGATTAGCAAGGAGGAAGTAAGGACAGCTATGAAGAGGATGAAAAATGGAAAGGCCGTTGGTCCAGATGACATACCTATGGAAGCATGGAGGTGTTTAGGAGAGATGGCAGTGGAGTTTTTAACCAGATTGTTTAATGGAATCTTGGAAAGTGAGAGGATGCCTGAGGAGTGGAGAAGCAATGTACTGGTGCCGATATTTAAAAATAAGGGGGATGTGCAAGACTGCAGTAACTACAGGGGAATAACATTGATGAGTTATGGGAAAGAGTAGTGGAAGTTAGGTTAAAAAGTGAGGTGATGATTAGTGGGCAGCAGTATGGTTTCATGCCAAGAAAGAGCACCACAGATGCAATATTTGCTCGGAGGATGTTGATGGAGAAGTTTAGAGAAGGCCAGAAGGAGTTGCATTGCGTCTTTGTGGACGTGGAGAAAGCATATGACAGGGTGCCTCAAGAGGAGCTGTGGTATTGTATGAGGAAGCTGGGATTGGCAAAGAAGTATTTAACAGTTTTATAGGATATGTACGAGGGAAGTGTGACAGTGGTGAGGTCTGCGGTAGGAGTGATGGATGCATTCAAGTTGGAGGTGGGATTACATCACGGATCAGCTCTGAGCACTTATTTGCAATGGTGATGGACAGGTTGACAGACGAGATTAGACAGGAGTCCCCGTGGACTATGATGTTTGCTGATGACATTGTGATCTGTAGCGATAGTAGGGAGCAGGTTGAGGAGACCCTGGAGAGGTGGAGATATGCTCTAGAGAGGAGAGGAATGAAGGTCAGTAGGAACAAGACAGAATACATGTGTGTAAATGAGAGGGAGGTCAGTGGAATGGTGAGGATGCAGGGAGTAGAGTTGGTGAATTTGGCGAAGGTGGTTGAGTTTAAATACTTTGGATCAACAGTACAGAGTAATGGGGATTGTGGAAGAGAGGTGATAGAGAGTGCAGGAAGGGTGGAATGGGTGGAGAAGAGTGTCAGGAGTAATTTGTGACAGAACGGGTATCAGCAAGAGTGAAAGGGAAGGTCTACAGGACAGTAGTGAGACCAGCTATATTATATGGGTTGGAGACGGTGGCACTGACCAGAAAGCAGGAGACAGAGCTGGAGGTGGCAGAGTTAAAGATGCTAAGATTTGCATTGGGCGTGACGAGGATGAACAGGATTAGAAATGAGTACATTAGAAGGTCAGCTGACGTTGGACGGTTGGGAGATAAAGTCAGAGAGGCGAGATTGCATTGGTTTGGACATGTGCAGAGGAGAGATGCTGGGTATATTAAGAGAAGGATGGTAAGGATATTGCTGCCAGGGAAGAGGAAAAGAGGAAGGCCTAAGCAAAGGTTTATGGATGTGGTGAGAAAGGACATGCAGATGATGGGTGTAACAGAACAAGATGCAGAGGACAGAAAAATATGCAAGAAGATGATCCGCTGTGGCGACCCCTAACGTAAGCAGCCAAAAGAAGAAGAAGGTCTGATGAGAGAGAGAGAGCGAGAGAGAGAGAGAGAGGTGTTAGTACCGTAAATCAACCCCTTGTCTCACGATATTTCACTCACCTCCGGGCTTGTTGACTGCCTCCTAAGCACGCATGTGTGACATTATTTATTTATTTTTTACTTGCCTTTGGATGAGAAAAACATCACTTTTGTATCCATACTATTATTTTGGGTACCAAGGTTTGTCACAATGGCTTCTGCCATTATAGTATGTAGATACAATGATGACCACTCCTCTTCTCTTTTAGGGTTCTTTTTGAGTAATACATAAAGTAACAGCATCATACCTGATATTTCACTTATTTATGTGAATCACACCAGAAGAGAAAAGTGAACAAATCTGTAGCAGTGTCTGTTGTGGTAGAAGTCAGCATCTTAAAGAATGAAACTTATCCTGTAATAAGACAAGTCTGAATAATCATGCAGGAGAAAAGCTTGTCCATCTGCGTTATTTCACCTGCAGCACCAAGCTGAGGGGTAGTATTCTTTACAGCAGTCTGTTACAGCATGATGAGATTGATCAAAATGATTACAGAATAAAAACAGAAGCTCATACTTTTTGATTAATTGAATTTACATAACAATGTTAATTAATGTTTAAATATCTTACTCTGACTGGTTAAAAGACATAAGGTGCTTTAGCATAGAGCACAACCAACCTAAATAAAAGTCTTTCTCCAAAGAGTATGAAAACTATAAATGCTCAAGTCAAGTGTATTCACCGCACGTTATCATGCTGTGGCGCCGCTACTGGTACACTATAATTAAATTTCACTTTTGTGGAAATCATCTATAGGGAGATTCCAATGGGTGGAGCCGTGAGTTATGATGTGTTACTCGCATAATAATGAAGCGACAGAAACAAAATAAACACAGTGCATACTCTGATAGATGTGTAAATAGTCCAATCACATTCAGTGTTGGAAATGGTCACCTTCTTCTTGCAAACACAGTTCAGCATGGTGCTCCATATTGGCAAAGGTATCCGCAAGCATTGTAGGGGTGATGGCAGCAATTTCCTGTTCAATGTTTCACTGTAATTGTTCCAGTGTATGAGGGTTTTTCTTGTACACTTTTCCTTTCAGCACTCCCCAAAGGAAGAAATCTGAAGGCGACAGGTCCAGGGAACAAGGTGGCCATAGTCCCTTTTAAATGACCCAATTACTGAAAAAACATTTGCGCCTTGCTGTGAGCTGACGTGCGACAGGTTGCCCTATTTTGCTAGAAATAACCTTCCCTGATCTCGATCATCCAGTTAATTCACAAATAAGTCAAAAATAGCATCATGACGCACTCATTCATACATTTATCCAGGAATACTGTGATCTTTTATTTTGTTTGGATTGCTTCATTATTAAGACAGTAATACATCATAACTTTGGGCCCTGCCCATTAGAATCACTCTTTATATCAGTCAATAAGCCATTTCATTGAATTTGAAATAAGGAGATTCCGTCATAAACAGAATTTCATAGAGTCAGTATGCCATTTTTACATATGTGTATCATGATTTTGGTTGATTTAAATTGTTTTTATGTGGCTTTAGGTTGTATTTTTGTGTGGGATTTGCTCTGTGAAGTTTAACATTCAGAATCTGATTTTATATATAAGTTAATGCTAGAAATATGTTTTAGACTTTTTAGAAAATTATTAACGTCTTTTTGTTGTAATCTAATGACTCTTAAGTTGTTTTACATGGCATTACCAAAGAAATGAATGGTATAAAGGTCATGGCCACACGCTTTTCTGTTGCCCAAATTTACAGATACAAACAAATATCACTTACAATGTTAAATAGTATTACTCTGAGTTTGAAATGCTGAGTGTCTCTCTTTAATTTTAGGTTAAAGTTTTGGGTTGTTCACTCAGTAATGATCCACATTCTGTTTTTTTACTTTGATTTTGGATCTGCCCATTTCCTAGTTCACTACACTTTATTGCCTGCCTTTTGTTATCTGGTAGAACAGCAAGCCAGAGGCATTCATAATATGGGTGGTTGCCAAGCGTACAACACCTCTGTGGTAGGTTTGCTTGATCTATAAGTCAACTTGTGGTATACAGTGGGTACAATATAACAAAGAGTGAAAAATTGAAGGGGGTCTGAATACTTTCCGTACTCAGACCCCCTTCAACTTTTCACTCTGTTATATTGCAGCCATTTGCTAAAATCATTTAAATTATTTTTTTTCCTCATTAATGTACACACAGCACCCCATATATTGACAGACAAAAAAAAGAATTTTTGAAATTGTTACAGATTTATTTAAAAAGAAAAACTGAAATATCACATGGTCCTAAGTATTCAGACCCTTTGCTCAGTATTTAGTAGAAGCACCTTTTTGAGCTAATACAGCCATGAGTCTTCTTGGGAAAGATTCAACAAGTTTTTCACACCTGGATTTGGGGATCCTCTGCCATTCCTCCTTGCAGATCCTCTCCAGTTCTGTCAGGTTGGATGGTAAACGTTGGTGGACAGCCATTTTTAGGTCTCTCCAGAGATGCTCAATTGGGTTTAAGTCAGGGCTCTGGCTGGGCCATTCAAGAACAGTCACAGAGTTGTTGTGAAGCCACTCCTTTGTTATTTTAGCTGTGTGCTTAGGGTCATTGTCTTGTTGGAAGGTAAACCTTCAGCCCAGTCTGAGGTCCTGAGTCTAGCACTCTGGAGAAGGTTTTTGTCCAGGATATCCCTGTACTTGGCCGCATTCATCTTTCCCTTGATTGCAACCAGTCGTCCTGTCCCTGCAGCTGAAAAACACCCCCACAGCATGATGCTGCCACCATCATACTTCACTGTGGGGACTGTATTGGACAAGTGATGAGCAATGTCTGGTTGTCTCCACACATACTGCTTAGAATTAAGGCCAAAAAGTTCTATCTTGGTCTCATCAGACCAGAGAATCTTATTTCTCACCATCTCAGAGTCATTCAGGTGTCTTTTAGCAAACTCCATGCGGGCTGTCATGTGTCTTGCACTGAGGAGAGGCTTCCGACAGGCCACTCTGCCATAAAGCCCTGAGGGTGGAGGGCTGCAGTGATGGTTAACTTTCTACAACTTTCTCCCATCTCCTGACTGCATCTCTGGAGCTCAGCCAAAGTGATCTTTGGGTGGTTCTTTACCTCTCTCACCAAGGCTCTTCTCCCCTGGTAGCCGGACGGCCAGCTCTAGGAAGGGTTCTGGTCGTCCCAAATGTCTTCCATTTAAGGATTATGGCGGCCACTGTGCTCTTGGGAACCTTTAGTACAGCAGAAATTTTTTTGTAACCTTGGCCAGATCTGTGCCTTGCCACAATTCTGTCTCTGAGCTCTTCAGGCAGTTCCTTTGACCTCATGATTCTCATTTGCTCTGACATGCATTGTGAGCTGTAAGGTCTTATATAGACAGGTGTGTGGCTTTCCTAATCAAGTCCAATCAGTATAATCAAACACAGCTGGACTCAAATGAAGGTGATCTCAAGGATGATCAAAAGAAATGGAAACCACCTGAGTTAAATATATGAGTGTCACAGCAAAGGGTCTGAATACTTAGGACCATGTGATATTTCAGTTTTTCTTTTTTAATAAATCTGCAGCAATTTCAAAAATTCTTTTTTTGTTCTGTCAATATGGGGTGCTGTGTGTACATTAATGAGGAAAAAAAATTATTTAAATGATTTTAGCAAATGGCTGCAATATACCAAGAGTGAAAAATTGAAGGGGGTCTGAATACTTTCCGTACCCACTGTAGGTGATTTATGCAGTTTCATGTGATGTGTATTTTTGTAGAACTGGAGTAGCATCCAGAGGAGGATTGCTAAAAGTAAGTAAACTTATGGATGACCATAAAAAGTTACTAATTTTGAACCTGTCATTAAATCTCCCAATTTCAGTAAGTATATTTCATTATGGCGTCATCTGTTGAAATTGTTAATTCCCTGATTGAAAATCAAACGTACATACATATTTAGTCTACATACTGTACTCTTAATACATTTCCATGCTCATATAGTAATAATAATACATTTTATTTATATAGCGCCTTTCCCATGATACTTACTCCACTATAACAATAATATATTCAAAAATTGTTGAATGTGCCCATTAATGAAAACCATCTAAGTGAGCCAATCAAAAGTTTAGCAATCCTGTTATGATTCTGATTGTGATTGAGAAAGAATAAGCTCCTTAGATAAAAATGAAAAAAGAGTACCAAAGAACAGCAAAAGCTCCAGACTTACCATCAATGTAAGTAAGGATTCAAGTATTACAATATATAGAGAGAGAGAAAGACAAAAGCTGTCACTGAAAGTACTTTTATGAGTGTAATTCGACATAGTCATTTGGGCCAGCCAAAGAAAGGTCAACAGGGACATCAGTATAGACTTGTACATTCAGAGTATTTGCGAAAAATAGTCCACCATTTGGATGCTGAACAAAATGAGCTGTAAGGTATAAAGTGCTTGCTAGTTAAATGCTTCTCAGATTATTAAAAAGAGCTTCAGTGAGGTTGTTGTTACCATCATCCATTTTGTTAGAAAGCCTAATAATTTTCTTGGTGGTCTATATGATTCCATGGCTAGTAGAGTAAGATTATATTTTCTTTATAACCATGAACAATAAATTGCGGTTTGTGTTTTTACATCTGCGGTGGGCTGGCGCCCTGCCTGGGGTTTGTTTCCTGCCTTACGTCCTGTGTTGGCTGGGATTGGCTCCTACAGACCCCTGTGACCCTGTAGTTAGGATATAGCGGGTTGGATAATGGATTGATGGATCTTTTTACATGCTTTTAATTATGGGCATATGGCAATTACTGTCTTCCCATTGATCTATGAGGGATATTATTAAAATATTTTTCTGGCTACGTAGAAGAACTGGTCTTACTGGATCTTGACAACTTAGATTCATTTAAAGTAAGTAGTCCTGATACTGCATTAAGAACCCTGCAATTTGACTCGGGGTTGGAAGAACATGCACAATGAGTCATCTAGGTGAAGTTCAAGCCTTGTTTGTCTGTAACTAAAGTACAGCACTAATAACAACAAAATGGTTCCAAAATGATTAAAAATGTAAAGCTACTCTAAGCCAGGGGGAAAGCCCAGTCTAGAATTGGAAGGAAAGTTTTGGCAGAGGTTCAGTGACAGGAGCAATCTAAATCCGGACAGATAGAAGAAGACAAAAGATTGTAAATACTGTACTTTTATTGGTGAAATTTGACATGGTCATTTGGACAAGCCACCCTACCTGTCTAGGTCAAAAGGGATATCAGGTTTGCTTCTTTGTCTTGCAATTTGCAATTCTCCTGTGTTCTATTATTAATATATATTCTTAATAAGGTAAAAAGAGATGCTTTAGCAAGTATTAACTTTCACTGAATTTATGTAAAATACTGTTTAAAATCTTAGGGAAACTCCAGAAAAGACTAAGGACTGTGAAATATAAGTCAAAAGAGTAGCCTTTGACATTCCTTAAAAATAAATATGGGAATAGGCTGAACTTAGAAGCAGAACTGTGCAGCCATGAACAGGTAGGCACAGCCTTCATGTTGACTTTCAGCCATTTGTGAGATTTGACAATAAGTTGTATGTTATTTTTCTCTCGAGTTTGTTTGGAATACAAACTGCTCAAAAAAATTAAGGGAACACATCAGATCTCATTGGGGAAAAAAATCATGCTGGATATCTATACTTATATGGACTGGGTAATGTGTTAGGAACAAAAGGATGCCACATCGTTTGATAGAAATGAAAATTATCAACCTACAGAGGGCTGAATTCAAAGACACTTTGAAAATAAAACGATGCAGCAGGTTAGTCTTTTTTGCCAAAATTTCATTGCAGCAACTCAAAATCGTACTTGGTAGTTTGTATGGCCCCCACATGCTTGTATGCCTGCCTGACAATGTCAGGACATTGTCCTAATGACACAACAGATGGTGTCCTGGGGGATCTCCTCCCAGATCTGGACCAGGGCATAACTGAGCTCCTGGACAGTCTAAGGTGCAACCTGGCGGCATCGGATGGACTGAAACATAATGTCCCAGAGGTTTTATATAGGAATTAGGTCAGGCGAGCGTGGGGGCCAGTCAATGGTATCAATTCCTTCATCCTCCAGGAACTGCCTGCATACTCTCGCCACATGAGGCCAGGCATTGTTGTACTCCAGGAGGAACCCAGGACACACTGCACCAGCATAGGGTCTGACAATGGGTCCAAGGATTTCATCCCAATACCTAATGGCAGTCAAGGTGCTGTTGTCTAGCCTGTAAAGGTCTGTGCGTCCTTCCATGGATATGCATCCAAAGACCATCACTGACCCACCACCAAACCGGTCATGCTGAACGATGTTACATGCAGCATAACATTCTCCATGGCTGCTCCAGACCCTTTCACATCTGTCGCATATGTTCAGGGTGAATCTGCTCTCATCTGTGAAAAGCACAGGGCGCCAGTGGTGGACCTGCCAATTCTGGTATTCTATGGCAAATGCCAATCGAGCTGCACAGTGCTGGGCAGTAAGCATAGGGCCCACTAGAGGATGTCAGTCCCTCAGGCCAGTCTCATGAAGTCTGTTTCTGATTGTTTGGTCTGAGACATTCACACCAGTGGTCTGCTGGAGGTCATTTTGTAGGGCTCTGGCGGTGCTCATCCTGTTCCTCCTTGCCCAAAGGAGCAGATACCGGTCCTGCTGATGGGTTAAGGAACTTCTATGGCCCTGTCCAGCTCTCCTAGAGTAACTGCCTGTCTCTTGGAATCTCCTCCATGCCACTGGGACTGTGCTGGGAGACACAACAAATCTTCTGGCAATGGCACGTATTGATGTGCCATACTGGAGAAGCTGCCTGTGCAACCTCTGTAAAGTCCAGGTATCGCCTCATGCTACCAGCAGTGACACTGACCATAGATAAATGGAAAAATAGTTAAAAAATGGTCAGAAAAGACGAGGAGACAAAAATGTCAGTGGCCTTCACCTGTTAAACCATTCCTGTTTTGGGGGTCATCTCATTGTTGCCCCTCTAGTACACCTGTTGTTAATTTCATGAACACCAAAGCAGCTGAAACTGATGAACAACTCCCTCTGCTACTTCGCTGACCAGATCAATAGCCCAGAAGTTTCATTGACTTGATGCTATATAGTACTCTGATAAAAAGTGTTTTTTGAGCAATATATACATAGCCTTATACTTTTTGTAAGTATAAAGTATTGAAATGATTTATTTATTCCATATCAAATCACATTACTGTTTTCACATTTACATTTTCACATACTGCCTTTTATTAAGTGTTATTCTGATAGCTTGAAATATGCTGTCATATATTCACACCTGCCTAATTAGATAAAGAGACATATTTTAATACACTGGCATATTTGCAGTTTTTTTTACAAGAACCACCCATATTTGCTTCCCCTACAATAAAAATATAAAAATATGTGGAACTGGATGATCAAGACAGCATTTAGTCATGATAGAGAGCTTATTAAGTACGACTCATACATAAAATAAAACCTGGATGTTGTGTGCATTTATTCTCTAAGCTACTGATGCTTATGTAAAATCTTCAGTATTTTTTATATTTTGTTATTTTTATATCAGTTTCATTTCTCAGTTATTATTTGTGTTTTATCTCTTTAAATATGCTACCTTTACATGTGCTTTGTGGGTGAAACCCAGGCACAGGGGCCACCCTATCCACACTGCTGCTGGGTCTTTGAGTTTGTTGTAACTACTGTATTTCTCATTTTGTTTGGATTTTCTTGTTGTTGTGATTATTTTGCTTCTGTTTCTGGATTCTACTCTTTTGTATAGTATTTTGGAGCTTGTTAACTTTGGACTGCTTTTCCTTTTTGCATGTTTTTGTCCTTTTTAAAAAAATATGTTCTTTTATAAAAATACATATTGCCCTTTTGATTATAGGCCAGAGTTTTTACACTGTCTGTCCCATGTAGAGCATTTTATGAAATCTGGGATTTTGTTGCATTCCTAGAATTTTTAAGGCAACCCCCATTCATAAACTTGTCTTATCTGAAGCCTACAGGTAGCAGCAGAAGGAATGACTGGCTTGCTTGGGTGAGACTTTTCTGGGCTAGCCAGTGAAGCCCCTGGCTTTCCTTATGGGTCTTTGCCAAGCCTGAGACTCCTCCTCACAATACTGGACATTTTCTGTGTTTGAACTATAGTTGCTGTATTGACCTTTTCAAGGGTAATAGACTAAACATTAAAGGTATCAATATAATGTTTTGACATCTTCAAGACTGTAATACAAAAGAATCTTGGAATATAAAAGTAAAATATGGACACATTCAGAAAAGTAGCTGTGCTACTCTGTTATTGAAATCATTAAACTGTACCTCACAGACAGAGATTATAACAACCTCCTAGTAAGAAGAAAGGCATACTGGATTTACAAATTGGACACAGTTACACCAGGTGGGCTTAATGAACTCTTTGAACTGAGTTTTTTCCTTTGAAGACAGTACCAACACATCTCAGCATTTGTAATTTTTTCATTAGCTTGATTCAACTGGTTCTTTAAAATACTGTGATGTATTTCTTTTTCACAAACCATGTGTTTACACGAGTTTGTTTTTTTATTTTTAATTTTTATGTTGCACTTTCAGATAGATGGACAGAAACACAGAACTTTATTTATCCCCAAAAACAGAATTTAGCAACTTTTATTTACACTTAATGAATTTAAATAATCCAAGACCTATGTTAAGTAGTCTGGTCTATCACTGATTATCACTGACTAGGCTGACCTTCCTTTTAAGTTGACCACTTAAGGCAATTTAATATGTAGATCAATTTGATATTTTATACAAACTCATTAATTTGGTTATATTGCATTTGAGCAGTATTACTTTAATACTTTTAGTTTCTGTTATTTTTGTGATGAAATTTTAACTTTTTTTCTATATTGAGGTCGCCCTTTTGAACCCCCCTGATATTTACTACATGGTGAGGCATTTGTACTCCATCAACATTAATTATTTCCAGAGACATAATTTTTTCTATTTTTCCAGCGCATTGCGCACAAAAGCAAGGGGACGATGGGAGCACCAGAACTCTGCTCACATCATGTCGCTTCGTACAGCAAGCTGCAAGTAGTAAGTCTGTGATAAGCGGAATACCGCTACGCTTTCCACTCACGGGACGGAAGGACAATCCTGACTGCTTTTATATAGTAAGAAAGAAGAAGAAGAAGATATCGCACAGTCTGGAGTAGAAAATCATCTTTTACCTGGAAAAATGAAACTACAAATCCCATCGTGCATTGCAAAATGGACAGGGCGTGTGTGAAACTCCACGCCTGTGTAGCACTCACGGGACGGAAGGACAATCCCGACTGCTTTTATATAGAAGGATAATCTTCCTTGTGAGTACTGCCTTTTATTATAATATATAAAAACTATCAGATATACCCATCTCTGCCAAAAGTGGAATAAAGTGCAGGTATAGTCACTTAATAAACTTCTGAGAGGAAAATCTTTGGTCCAAAACCAAACTTTCACTGACTAAGCCTACTGTGTGAAGCAACTTGGCATACCAGTTCCCGGTCCCAAAAATTATTTTTTCCATAATAACACTTAGGTACAATCAAATTTTGGAATAAAGCATAGTCTATTGTGTTCCTCTGTAGAAATAGGGAATCTGTACAAAATTTGGTGGAGGTCTGTTTAAAGTGGTGGATTTGCATACTGGACAAACATACATGCACACACTCTGCATTTATCTATTAGATACTAAAAACATTATATTTTTTCTTTACTGCACTTATGTTGATTACACACAGCTACATGCTCACCAGGACTGTGAATTCTTTTTAGCCCTGACAAAGAACCTACAGCGTTCAAAATGCACTTTTAAGACTTTTGTCTGAATTGTGCTATCTAAAAGGTCTCTATGTACCCTTATTTTAATTGAACAATAAATGGAGATCATCATTAACTTCACTATATTTTCCTTAGGACTGATGAACAGGGCTCATGTAACTGATAATTAACTGCTCGGAAGTTGTATGATTATTGTTTTTTTATAACAGTATATAATATACTACTGTATATTGATTTTATTTGGATATTACATGTGTACTATTGTTTATAGTTTGTGTACCGATATATTATGCATATGATATTGAACTATTTATTTCTAGAAGCTCAATTTTATTATTATCATTGAATGAATCAGTGGCAGCTGGTGAAACAAAATTGGGCGGGGGTGCAGTTTTTGAAAGACCAAACTGAAGCAGTAATTATCAATAGATAGTGCCTTTTGCATCTATCTATTGTATAGTGCCCTTCAAATCTATCTATTATATAGTGCCTTTCATATCTATCTATCTAGAGCATCTGCTCATTTCACGTGCTCTTGTGGTCCTCATCATAGTGTCAATGTACATCTTGACTTGTTCACTTCCATACCTGTAGGACAAGTCCAGGCTAAAATGTATTATATCCTTTCCACTATGCTGCCCACAATCTGGTCTGAATCTTCCTATTTCTACTTTACTCCAAAACTTCCATCCATGACATCCGCAATGCCCTTATTCTTCTAATAATTTGCCTTATAGATCTGGAAAGAAACAGGTGCACCTGCACCCAAATTTTATACTACACCTGTCTCTAAATTGCTCAATCCTTTGTTAACATGTCCAATTCCCCATTCTGCCAAAACCCACAACATAATGTCCACACCCTCACCTCTGTAATCTTCCAATAACATGCACTTCCATCTGTCCTATAACACATCCATAGCATATTTCTGACCCAAATCTTATTCTGCCTCTGCTAATAGAGTACCCAGTCCTTGGCCATTTCCATTGTATTCCAGAAATCCACATCATGTAATCACTAGTCATCTGATTTTTCTCAAGACTTGCATCCTAATTTATCATGTACCACACCCACAGAGTCATTCCTACCCTAATTTTACTCTTCACTTGCTGCCAAGCCACACCACACTGCTATCTTACTAACCACAAACATTATTATATGTCATAAACTTGTTCAACCTCCCAAAGGGGAGGGACTACCAGAGAAGCTGGTAAAAAATGAGCTCTGAGATCAGCGTTTGCAGACACTGCACTTAGTGAGCAATTTAGTGGCATCTTCAAGCTGTTTCACCCCTCTGCCCACCCCTCTCTGCCTCAGAGGTACCTTGTATGCCCAATATCCAACAGCACTGGGAGGCTCACTGGCAATCACACACCCAGGGCAGATAGACTATAGATGAATGTGTCTGAAGTGCTCCAACATGATAATCGCAAAGCTGCTTTTATGCCAGCTTCTCAAGGTAGACCTGTCATCCACGGACAGGTCTTGACCACCGGCGAGGCTTGTCACACATCGAATGCCTCAGGGCCTGCATTTTATAATCAAATATGATCATGCTCACTTCAATAAAACTTTAGAATGTATTAAACTCCACTTCTATTGGCCTGGAATTAATGAGGAGGTCTGTCACTTTTGTAGTTCCTGCCTGAAATGTCAATTGTGACAGATTCCTTGGAAGGACTGTGCTCCTCTTGTTCTTGTGCCTTTAATTGATATTTCCTTTGAGTGGATCGGTGTAGACATTGTGGGTCTACTCGAATCCTCAGATCGTGGACATAAATAAATTCTGGTTATCATGGATTACCCTGCCTGATATCCAGAGACTACCCTATTGTGACAAGCCAATTTTAAAATGATTGCAGAGGAACTAGTGGGGTGTTTGCATGGGTTGGCATCCTAAAAGAAGTCCTTATGGACCAACCATGTTCACCTTGGATATGTTCAGGGAGATGGGAGATCTTCCATTCATTCAAATTAAATGTTCAATGTCATTCTAGCTCCCTCCACATCAACACTGATGCTCCCTGTAGGGTGGGGATGGGGGATGACCTGTAACACACACACACACGTACTTAATAGACAACTTCAGGGCCTGTCAAATGGTACATCCACCCCAAATGGAGGGTTAGCTTTGTTGCCTAATACCTCTCTTCTTTTCTGCCTGCAGGTCCAACGAGTGAAAGAACATCAACATCTGACATCACTTCCAGGTTCTTGTCATTGGAGCGCACCACTTCTGCCTCTGCCACCTCATAACCAGCTCAGTCTTATCTTGAACTCTGATCTGAAAAGACAGCCTCTTGATGATTTGTAATACTTTTATTTTTCTGCCAACAATTTTACAGGGATCACCTATTGGTGCCCCTACACTTTATGCTCTTGTTTTTATTTCAATACAGTGGAGGGAGCATAATGATTTGGGCTGCTTTGTTTACTTAGAGGCCTGGACAGCTAGCCATCATTAAGGGGGAAATGAATTTCTAAGCTTATCAAGGAATCTGACAGGATAATGTGTGATGTAGCATGACAATAACTCTAAACATTGAAGAAAATCTACTACAGGGCCTAGACTTTAACCCAAAAGAGATTTTGTGGAATGACAAGTGATCCATTCTTGCCAGACATCCTAGGAATATGGGTGAGCTGAAGCAACTTTGTAAGGAAGAATAGTCCAAACTTCCTTCTGAACATTCTAGAAGTTTAATCTGCAGCTACTAGAAGCACCTAATAAAGGTATTGCTGCCAAACAAGGTACAACTAAGTATTAAATCAGAGGGTTCACTTACGTTTTCCACAGTACACTGTAAATGTTCGATGGGTATCTTTAATACAGACATGAAACATTATAATAGTTTGTGTGTTAGCTAAAGTATATTTTGTTTGTCTCCAGTTAGACTTAGATGAAGATCAAATAACATTTTATGAATTACTGTGGAAAACCAGGTAATTCCAAATGGTTCACCTACGTTTTCTTGCCACTGTAGCAAGAATTCACAGATACCTTTATGTAGATAAATGACAACATTTTGCACTATCAAATCAAACAACTTTGAGTGACAGTGAAACAGGTGGCAAGTGGCACTCTTCAAGTGGAAATTCTTCTTTAGCTACCTGTTAAGAACAGTAAAACACGTGGTAGAATACATCTTCAGATCTTTTGTGTTTGTTTAGGTTATGTCTTGATTGCTGCTTGGCAATATGAGTTGTCATACTTGTGCATCTGTGGATTACCTTCCAGGCTTCTCTAAAACAGGTAGTACCACCCCAGGCTGAGAGGGGGCACTTATTCTAACTTTCTCCTCTTCTTTTCCCTCCATAGTCGCGAGAAGACGCTCAGTGAGAACAACGGACTCCTCCACATCCGGTCTTCTGACTTTAAAGCCTACCGCTGCCAAAGAGAGGCAGTCAGTTTTGAATCAGTTGAGCTAATGGACGGAGTTTAGAATATCTTAAGAATCAGAAAGGATTGACATATTTGTCTACAATTATTTGTTACATAGGCATACATAGTGGCCTTATTTGTTTCATTTGTGACAATATAATTAAACAGGGATGACTGGATTGGCACCCCGATACTACTTCTGGGGCCTAGAGTACCTTATTTTGAGCACAGAATACATAATGCAAAAACACTGGTCAAAGGTGGATCCTACCTTGATAATGTCTGGATTGTCAGGAAAGAATAATACAATAGAGACATCGCTGGACCACTGCAGTGCTCACCAGCGTATTTTGTTATTATATAAAACTAGCAAAATACCCGCGCTTCGAATCGGCGAAGTACTGCCTTAAGATTTTTATTAAGAAGAAAATTAAACCTTTTTAAACTGAGGGAAAATATGCCAATAATTATTTGTTAAGGATCTCTTTGTATACCACATTATGAGTTTGGCCCTCCGGTTGTAATATGACCAAGCTGTGCACTGAGCTTACTTTTGAGCATGCAACGTATAGTTGGCCATGTGAACAGTAATCTTGTCTCAAATTTCACAGTTTGGATTGCTGCTGTCATAATCTGTTTGGGTTTCATGGTTTGTTTAAATTATGACAGTATTTGTTGTGTTGAAGTAACATTCGGCATCTGTCAAGCGTTGTAAGCACACAACCGGTTTCAGCGATAAAATCACATCCAGCTTTTGAGAGTTTAAACATTCATAAACATCAAAGTGTCCACTACTGAAATCGTCACCTGTGAATCTAAGATGTTTAAGAGGCATTGGCGGTTGTCGAAAGGTGTAAAATATTTGGCCATTTCGGTACACTTGAAAACGACAACCGAACAATTCAGCGGCAGCCATCAACTCACATGCAGAACCATAGGTGAAGGGCTTAAGCATTTCACTCTTCTAGTGCTCCTGTGTAGTATAATTATCTCCTGTACCGTCATCAGTCCACACCTTGAACCTGTCCCAGTCATTCAATACATAAGACACAATGTTCCTCCGGATATCAAGAGTGAGCCTGATATGGCCGTGCAATATGTAACAAAGGGAATGGGAAAGGTAGGTGCCATCTCCAGGCATGGAAACCACTCGGTAAGTGACGGTTCTTTGATCGATGGTGATCACCTCGATAGACATGTTAATGGGGGTACGGTTGGAACGATAAAGGAAATGGGTACCTGAACAATGTAAAGTAAGTCTAAAATACTTAAACAATAACTGTAATCGTAATAAATGAACAATAAAACAGCGGAGAATCCGTGGATTAAATAAAAAGGCTGCAGTTATCAGCAGGGAGACGTGAATCCCGTGGCGAAGCAAGGAAGGGAATGTAGAGACTGGAGCGACGGACGGCCTTATATAGGCAGGCAGCCAACAACGTGGGAGGCGTTGGGATGGGGGACCCAATGCCGCCTCACACGGTGACCGAGCTGCAGGCTATGGACGTATATATGTACGTAAGTAGGATTCAGTTAGCTTTGGGAACCCGCGTACCAAATTTCTTGAAGATGGGCCATAAGTAACAAAGACCGTTGAAAAGTTCAATATGGCGGCCGACAGTGGCATCATACCACCGAAATAAGTACCAAATTTCAGCCTTCTACCTACACGGGAAGTTGGAGAATTAGTGACATTGGAAAGTTCAATATGGCGGCTGACAGTGGCGTCATACCACCGAAATAAGTACGTACATTGGTTTCGGTTAGCGCTGGGAAGCCGCCTACCAAATTTCGTGAAGATGGGGCCATGAATAAGAAAGTTCAACATGGCGGACGTTGTTGACCGTTATGACCGTTACGCCTAGAAATTTTAAATGAAATCTGCTTAACTTTTGTAAGTAAGCTGTAAGGAATGAGCCTGCCAAATTTCAGCCTTCTACCTACACGGGAAGTTGGAGAATTAGTGATGAGTCAGTGAGTGAGTCAGTGAATGAGTGAGTGAGGGCTTTGCCTTTTATTAGTATAGATAAAAGCAATGTTGTGTTGGCAATTGCTGAACATTTACACAATTTTCAGGAGCTTAGTCTCATCACCTCTTATGCGTAAATCTTTATTAACCTGGAGAATTACCCATCATTAAAATAAAAGATTTTTATTTCTTTGCTCTGTCTCCATTTTCTTTAGTACTCTGGAAAGGAACTTTGTGAATTATGTGGCATATTGGATTGTTGCTAAAATAGCATACCTTGTGTTATAACAATACAGTAAGGTGCCCTTGGATTGATTTAAATACAAAGTGAAAATAAAATGTCACTGCCAGACTTACTAACAGTTTTACAAGAGAATATCTTTAGGATGAGCTAGAAAAAGTAGAGATGCTAGTAAAAAAATGCATATATTTGGAGAATTTGCGGACAAGGATTCTAACCTGGTACTCTAGAGTGGTGAGGCAGTAACAGTAACCACTGCACCAGCAAGATGATAATAATGTAAGATGCTTTTTTAATTAAAAAGACTTTTTAAAACAAACTAAATTCAGATAATTAAATTATAAATACAGTTACATCTCTGCTTAGATTTTTATAATCCTTATTCTCACAAATACTGTTTGTGGTTGAGGAAAGTGGATTCTTTCATTGAATATCCACCATAATGTTAACAACAGCATCTGCACTCAAGTGTATCTGGTAGCTGAGCTGCTCTCTGCTCTCTGGCTCTATCACACTAATTCATGACTGTTCACACTGCTGACGTCATACATCTGACCCTCAGTCAACCAAACGTATTCATAGGAGCATAACTGAAGTTCAACAATTCTCAAGATTTGTATTGTACAGTGCTGTGATAAAGAGTGTATTCGGGGGTTCCTAATCCAGATCCTAGAGGGACACAGTGGCTGCAGGATTCTGTTAATATCAATTTCTAAAGTAAATGTCAGTGTTCTTATTAAATTAACTCCTGATTTAATCTGAGGCTTACTGTCTCTGGCTACTGCCTCAGAATTAATATTAAGGTAATGTTAAGGACACATTAAATTGCCTGGAGATTATTAAGATATGTGAAACATACAATGAGATGATTACAATAAAAAAAAGACATGGTCAGGAAAGCAAGGGTCAGAACCATGAGGTCAAAACTAAACCAGCACTATCAAACGGACAAGACACAACCTTGAGGGTCAAAGACAAAATGTGAAATTAAAAACAAAATCCTATGGCCTGCTTTGAGCATAAGCTAGCGCACAGTAAAGATTCTATTGACATGCAGGTCTAGTACTACAACAACATTTATTTATATAGCACATTTTCATACAAAAAAATGTAGCTCAAAGTGCTTTACATAATGAAGAATAGAAAAATAAGAGACACAGTAAGAAAATAAAATAAGTCAACATTAATTAACATAGAATAAGAGTAAGGTCCAATGGCCAGGGGGGACAGAAAAAACAAAAAAAACTCCAGACGGCCGGAGAAAAAAAATAAAAAAAATAATAGTACTACAGGTAACTTCTATTTGAAATACTGTACAGAGATTTGCTTTGGGTTGATTTTATTGTCGTGGTTTCTCTTAATTATTTATCCTTTTTGCTTCATTTTAATTCACTTGCTAATTACTAATTACGAATTACTTGTGAGCACTTTGAAGTCACTTTTTTATGTCCGGCGCCTACTGACTCGTCCATATGAGAAAACCTCCACCTAATATATTATTCGACTCATCTTGATGTCTTGTTATGCTGGTGTCATTAATATGTTATGAGAGACCACAACTGAATGTTTACATTCTTTTCAGATTTATTTTTCATAGCTCTGGATGAAGACACTTGTCCATAGTAGGTGATACACACACATGCAGATTCAGCCATCCTTCAATTTTCTAAATATACTTAGATGATAAAACCCTGAAAAATCAAAGTTGGAACCAAGACTGGAGTACTGCCATCCTATCATATACCACAGTAAGTTAAACAGTGCTAGGGTAACTACTCGTATTTTGCATCTTGCTTTGAGGTATGTGGAAACACAGGTCAGGTCAGGTCAGGGAGCATACAATGGTACAGTGTATTGCCGCACCCACCACACAATGAAACAGCTAGGCATCATGGTTGGCAACCCTCCCCCCTAAACAGACACATGGTCCAGTCCCACCCTCCAAATATGACCACCTATCTGCCGCTCCCAAGTGTTACGTGGTGTCCCCTTGGCCTGGTCCAGCCACTCGGGTCCTCTGGGAATTGCGCCACATGGCCGTAGTGGCGTAACTGATGCTCCTTCACAATGCAGGTAATGTTCCTCATTTAGGGCTCCGTGAGCAACTGCTCATTTGACACAAAGTCAAACCAACGGTACCCAAGGATTCTCTGAAGAGACACAGTACCAAATGAGTCCAGTCTTCATCTCAGGTCACTGGATAGTGTCAATGTCTCGCAACTATATAGTAAGACTGGAAGCACCAGGACTCTAAAGACTTTGACCTTTGTCCTTTTGCAGAGAGATTGGGAGAGTCACACACCCCTTTCCAGCAACCTCATGATCCCCGCATGCTCTCCCAATCCATTTACTGACTACATAGGAAGAGTCATCAGAAACATAAATGTCACTCCCGAGGTAAGTAAACCTCTCAACAAGTTCAACACTTTCTCCGCGGACAGACACTCTGCTGACGGCTGTGTCCAAGAGGTCACTAAAGTTTTGGGTCTTGGTTTTTATCAAGGACACTTGCAAGTCCAGACACTCAGACTCCTCGCTGAGTCTCTCGAGAGCCCCAATCAGAGCCTCCATTGACCCCGCAAAGATCACATCATTGTCAGCAAAGTCAAGATCAGTGAATTCACCAACAGATGCCCCACAGCCGATGGACCCAACAACCTTGCCCAACACCCAGTCCATGCAAATATTGACACAGATTGAACAGTTTTGGAGCAAGAACACACCCCTGATGAACCCCAAAATCAACTGAGAAAACTTAGAGGTTTTGCCTTCACTCTGTACAGCTCTCACAGTACCAGTGTATAGGCTAGCCATGATATCCAGGATGTCCCATAGGGCAGCTTGATTAACTGAGTCAAATGCTTTACAAAAATCAACAAAGGCTGCAAAGAAACTGCCGAAATTTGCATTTGTGCTCCATGAGAACCCCCAATGCCAGGATGCGGTCAATGGTAGACGTCTTAGCCGTAAAACCAGACTGCTCCAGTACCTGGTAAGTGAGCAAGTGATCACATATCCTATTGAGGATGACCCTAACAAGGACCTTACCCAACATCAAGAGCAGTGTTATATCCTTGTAGTGGCCGCAATCCAAGTGATCACCTTTATATTTCCAGATAGGGACAATTAGTCCCGTTTTCAAGTCGGTTGGGATGATGCCAGTCTTCCAAATGAAAGCAAAAATTACTTACAATGCCAGGAGGACAGCTTTACCACCAGCCTGGAGAAGTTCACACCAGATACCACAGATCCCTGCAGCCTTCCCTACCCTCAAGTATTTCACCACCTGTGCAATCTCAGCGAGATTGGGGTGGTTCACAGCTAATTGGAGTATCAGCCTCAAGTATCATGGACCCAGAGATACCCAACATCCTAGCTGGAGGATTAGCTGTAAACAGCTGCTCAAAGTAGCCACCCCAGCGGGTCACAACTACAGTGTCATTCATGTAGACTATTCCATCAGCTGCTCTGACTGCAATTCTCCGAGGAACATATTTGGCTGCGATCAATAGCCCCTGACTTTTTGCAAAGTCAAGGAACATGGAGCCAGTTTCACTGCAGTCACCAGACCCATGGGGACCGAGACAATACTCATGGCCAGCCATATCAGTACCAGTGGTTGAAATGAATTCACCCATGATGACAGGAGTGTCACCTTGCAGGCACCCATCAACCACAGAGCGAAGCTGCAAATTGTCTCCCTTACCGAGACATCACTCACCTTGGTGACAACAGACAAGGCATCCAGAGAGTGCCGTAATCCGAGTCTCATGATACGCTCGTTGAAAGGAGTGACATGAAACACCAGCTACTCCCTGAGTATGACAGCCATCAGAGCGAACAGGCCAATAAAAGGTGTACCCACCTACAGATATTTGGCCAGTCCCAGGTCTGTGCACCTCAGAGAGTGCCACCATTGAAATGCAGAGTTTATGAAGCAGAGGAAGATGATCATCATGCAGGAGAGACAAGACATTCCACGCGCTTACCTGGATGGGCTGCCTCAAATTGGGACCCGAGTGCTTCAGTGCTGCGGGTGACGAATCAGCACGCCTGATCCCCGACAGGCCGGACAGGCCTGACTGGCTCTCTGATGATTTTGTCTCTTCCAGGGAAGGCTTTCCCCCATCCCCTTCATAATGTGAGTAGTCTTTCTATGGGCGGCTGCAACAGAGCTGCTCCCTTGGGGAGCAGAAAGGAGTCATGTCTGTCGTCTCAGAGCTGCATGAAGTTATTTTTACGGTGGCTGTACTGCCAATCCTGCCACCAACCCCCACGATTTCCTTGCAAGTTGGAGGACCACTTGCAGAGCCAGATGCAGTTTAACGTTATACCCAGGATGAAACACAGATGCCTGAAAAAAAATCCACAAAAGTACCGTGCTAACTCCAGTAAGACAATGTTTGGGTCAGGATTTTATTTGAGGTCACTAGAGGTTTATGGGAGCAGTACAGATATAAAAGCCACTCTTTTAAATTATGCCTCATGGTGATGTGGCATTCTTTCTGGGTTAACATCTTCCTTTAAAAAATTCAAACCCGTATCAAAGAAACTTGTGTGTACCAAAACAACTGCTCCTAAATAATAAGATTGAAGATTTTATCATGTTTTCATCATTCCATTGTTGCTGTATTCCAGTCCTTCATCTATGGTGACCAAATATTGTCATGGGACATTTTCTTTCTTTCCTACTTTCCTGTCTAGTTACAGATGTTTCTATACCCTTTGTGTAACTTGTTTCCTGTCACATGACTGAGCCTAGCATCTGTAAGCAGGTTGCTTTTCACAGGAGATTATAGGTGCATGAGTTTAAGGGATGGCAATAGGGGCCTAAACCCCAAACCGATGTGCACTATGTTACCAAAATAAGTCTCAAAGGGTATTTTTTCCTCAATTTTATTAAGGCCACAGGTAATGTAAATATGTTAATAATAAACAAATGCGACGCACAGTCATCCAATGGATGTGGATAAAGAGTCCGGGAGTTGCACCCCGGATGGCATTTGCTTGTGAGTTCATGTGCGATTGCTCCAGTTTCCTTTCACAGTCCAAAGATATACAGCGATGTGCAGAAAACGTTCCTTCCATTTTTGGAATTCTGAGGTTTTAAATGTAAATAAGACTTCACAGGACAGGTCACATTTTAAATTTACATTGTGAAAAATGCGCCATATTTGACATGGGATGTGGTGTAAACATGTAGCAGTATAGTTAAGACTTTAAAAAATGCAATTATCTTCAATGGCTGGCATGGCTCCCCAAGCCCAAATGTCAATGTCCGCCCATGCTGGAGATTATATTATTGATTTTCAACTATTTACTTGTCCTCTGGTATATGTGCCTAAATACGTCTTCCAATACAGGAATCCATTCCCTAAACCTCCTATCAAGTTCACCATTTTATTATTTACCATGCAGTGTATTACAATCAAAGTTCACTGTAATATGTATGTAATGCTGCATCAAAGCGAGTTACCAGTTTATTTTAATGTCTTATAAAGATAGTCTAAAGGAAATATTTCCTTCAAACTCCAATATATTATATATATATATATATATATATATATATATATATATATATATATATATATATGCAAAATAGCTATTTTATCTTTAGTTATGTAAGTGGTGGGCTACAGGTAAAGCAGTTACAAAAGGTTTCCAGAAGTTCTAATCAATCCCTCACTTCCGCCTTGAGGAAATGTTTCACATTCTAAAAGAACTTCTTAAACTGCTATATAATTTTTGGCTGTCCACCATTAAGAGCTTTTTTCAGGACTTGACATATTTCTTTTGGGATGACCTCTGGGCGTGAATTCTGCCAACACACAACACAATAATCCTTCAGCTGAATCCAGTCTATTGTAATACCTAAAACATTGTCACACTGGAGGCAGGAAAATACTAAATAAAGAAGAGTCTTGAGCCATTGTTATATGTAACATTCATACATAGCCTTCCTTTATTTGCACTGAAGAGAAAAGCAGCCTTTTTATCAGTAAGGTTCATTTCCATAATGCATTTCAATATACTGTATTTTCATTTTCACCAAGCAGTATTAGATAAATGGCGTACTCCAGAAATACACCTCTGAATCAAGTATTATGTAAAGTCCCAAACTAGTTAAACATATTTTTTGTACCTAGGACTTTACATAATACTTCTCATATGTAAAGTGTTATTGCAGATCGAACCACAAAATTAAATATTATACAGGTGTATGATCTCATTTTAGTAATACACTGCTCAAAAAAAAACTAAATCACAGATCGGATCTCGATGAACAGAATATTGAAATGGAAAATCTTTACTGAGTAATACTGTGTAATTTGTTAAAAACAAAGTGATGTAACAACAGTAAATGGAAACCAAAATCACCAGCCCATGGAAGGCTGGATTCAACATCACACCAAAAATCAAACTCAAAAATTGAAATCACAGCTTGCATGAATTTCAGCATGGCAACTCATAATGTTGTTCAATAGTGTGTATGGCCCCCATATGCATTTATTCACTGCCAATGACGACTGGGCATGTTCCTGATGAGACGGCTGATGGTATCCTGGGGGAAATCTCCAATCAGACCTGGACCAGGGCATTAGCACCAATACATAACGTCCCAGGAGTTCTCAGGTGGATCGAGGTCAGGGGAATGTGCGGGCCAGTGGCCAATGGTTTCAATGCCTTCAATATCCAGGAACTGCCTACACATTCTGGACAAATAAGGTCGGGCATTGCCCTACAGCAGAAGGAACCCAGGGCCCACCACACCAGTGTAAGATTTCATCCTGGTTCCTAAAAGCAGTCAGGGTACCGTTGCCTAACATGTGGAGGTCTCTGTGACCTTCCAAAGATATGCCCCTCCAGACCATCACTGACCCAACCACCAAACTAGTCATGCTGGATGATGTTTCAGGCTGCATACCATTCACCACTGTGTCCCCAGAATCTCTCATGTCGGTCACATGTGCTCAGTATGAACCTGGTCTCATCTGTAAAGAGAATGGGGCTGCCAATTGTGTATTATCTGACAAATACCAAACAAGTTGCATGGTGATGGGCTTTGAGCACAGGTACTACTACAGGACTTTGGGCCCTCATGCCACCCTCCTGGAGTCTGTTTCTGATAGTTTGGTGAGAAACATGCACACCAGTAGCCAGGTGGAGGTCATTTTGTAGGGCTCTGGCAGTACTCCTCCTGTTCATCCTCGCACAAAGGAGCAGATACTGGCCCTGCTACTAGGTTAATGGTCTTCTATGTCTAGCTCTCCTTGTATAACAGTCCATCTTCTGATATTTCATCCATGCTTTTGAGATTGTCTTGGGAGACAGCAAACCTTCTTGCAATGACACATATGGATGTGCAATCCTGGAGGAGCTGGACTATCTGTGCACCCTGAATTGGCTGCAGGTACTGCTTCATACTACCAGTAGGGACACTAGCAAAATGCAAAACTAGAGAAAAATCAGTCAGGAAGGATAAGGAGAGAGAAACTGTCTGTGGCCACCACTTGCTAAACCATTCTCTTTTGGGGGATTGCCTTGCAGTTGCCCCTGCAGTGCATCTGTTGTCACTGTCATTTGTACCAAAGCAGGTGAAGTTGATTCACAATCACTTATTTCTTCCTAACTGGACAGACTGATATCAATTGTTGCTAGACTGTGATGATTAAATGTCCCCTTAATTTTTGAGCAGTGCATAAAGTCTGCTGGTATAAATGAAGTCTGGATGTCACAGTTTAACAGGCAGGCAGATTCAAGAACTTTTTTCCTTTTACATTTATATTAATACTAGCTGTGTAAGCCTGTGCTGTGAAAAGCCTGGGCTCCTAAAAACCATGGACTCTGGCACTTGAATCAATCAATCGCATCCGTTGTGCATTAGTGGCTTAGCAGGTTTCTCTTTGGCGACAGAGTGGATTTCTTTAAGCTTCATGCTGTTACCTTGCACTTCTGGACTGGACAGACAGACAAACAAACACACTTCCACACGTAGACTTTTCTATACAAGATATTTACTAGATGTTGCATCTTCCATTCAATGTTTTATTCTTTTTTGTTTTGATTGTTATGTTTAATTGTCAACACCTAGAATGTGTAGTCATGTGAAAAAGTAAATTGTGGACTCTTTTTAGCATATTTGATCTGCCAAAGTGCCTACAGATGAAAGATGCCTACTTGAAGAAATGAAACATTAAACTAATATACATTCATCCTCATAAATTAACAAATATGCTGATTTGTCACATGGATAACATGTGTACCACTTCATATGCAAAAAAAATGGAATGAGGCTATCCACATTAGGTGTCAATGATTAAAACCTCTTTAAGGAGTAAGGAAATGGTGTAACGGCCGACCCCTTTACCCAGCCGGCAGCTACACCTCCAAGACCTGTGGCCTGGATAATTTACTGAGAAATTATCTACCTATAAAGCCGTACTTCTAACCAATTAAACGTTTCCCGACAATCGACGGTGTAAATGTAAGTACACAAAAGCAGGATGTAAAATTAAACGGATTAAATGTATTAAATGAAACAAGACATGCAAAAAACAGATATAAATATAAATATCCCTCTACCCCAGCAACAAGACACCACCAAATATAAATACAACAAAACCCTCCCTTGCCCCTGTAACATATAACACGAATAACAAAATGAGTGATAAACTGAATGATTGTGAACTTGAGTCCGATTATAAAACTGTTCTGAAAACGGATGATTGAACTAGCGGTAAATGCGGTGTTTGATTTTCCCGGCGATTGGAGCAACCTCACCGTGATTCCTCGGCGTATGGTGGATGGTGAATCGACCCCGGGGTCTCAGCAGATGGAGGCTGAAAGACAGTCCGGCAAAATGAAAAGCAAACTGGTGAAAAGGCGCGATGTGAAAAAACAGCAAGCAAGTTGAAACGTGGTTGAAACAAAATGGTTCTTTCTTCTTCCTTCGTCTTCTGTCCTTTGTTCTCTCCTGATTACTTAAATAGTCTATGTGACGGCTGTGATTGATTAATTAAGAACAGGTGTTTTCCAAGTTTGCGGCTGTGGTCTCCTTCCATCATCCGTCCTCCTTTACGGGGACGGCATTAACTGCTACACATACAAACAGCAAACGGGACAATGAAACGAGACGCACTCAGAACTGACATTTAATACTAACTATGTGGCCCCGCTACATTGGAACCAGATGTATCTCGAGTCTGGTGCTCTCTTTGCTATTGACAAGTGAGCTGTCAAAATGCAAAGATCAAGAGTGGTCTCTAAGGCCATTAGAAAGAAAGTTGTGAATGCCCACGAGTCTGGCAAGGGATTTTAAAAGATCATCAAATTATTCAAAATCAATCATTCAACTTTTAAAGCAAGATTACATTTTGCCATTAAAAAGACCAGGCCTTCTGGAACAAGTTGTTCTGGACAGATTTTTCAGAGTTAGAGTTACTTGGTCACAGTTGTACTGGACATGTTTGGCACAAACAGAAGACAGCATTTCAGTAGAAGAAACTCATACCAATGTGAAGCATGGCAGTGGAAATGTTATGATTTGGGATTGTTATTGCTGCCTCAGGGCCTAGGCAGCTTGAATTCATCAAGTCAACTATAAATATAAAGTGTGCTTCAGCAGAACATGAGGCCACCCATCTGAAAGCTGAAGTTGAACCTGAAATTACCCTTCAACAGGATAATGATCTGAGCCAAGCTATAAAATCCACCAAGGAGTGGATCAAAAAGAAGAAACTGAGGGATATGGACTGGCCTAGTCAAAGTCCTGATTTGAATTCTATTGAAATGTTGTGGGGGGATTTGAAATGAGCAGTACATGCAAAAAAATCCCACAAACATCTTGCAAGAATTTCAAAGAGTCAATGTCAGAGACTGGCAGGCAAGAGTCACTTCTGCTAAAGGGGGCAATACTAGCTTTTGAGGCCAAGGATGTACTTACTTTATTTCACACTGGGTCATTATATCTATTCATATTTTTGTTGAATCAATAATTGAAAAGGGAAATTGTTCTTGTTTTTTTATTCAAATATATCACATTTATCTGTAGGCACCGTTTGAATTAAGATCTATTGTTTACCTATTAGTATAAGTTGAAAAAAGTCAATAATTTTTATGCAGTACACTTACTTTTTCACATGACTGTATATACTTCTCAGTGGTCTTTGAGATAGTGGCTGTGGTCACCCTGCATTGGTTATGGTTATAGAGAAAGTGGGCCTCTTGTGGTTTGATCATATTAGCAGTCTCTATACCATATCCTTGTCTGACCCTGAATGTCATCCTATAAAGGGCTTGTTGCAAGCATCAGTAGAGACCAACCCACAACAATATGAAAGTTGTGAAGACAGATGTTGCCAGGCATTAATGGAAATAGCTGACTAGATGAGATAAGATTTGTTTTGAGCACTCAGATTACACTATTGTCTGTTGTTGCCTGCAGCAGAGGCCTCAATCAGTATTATGCAGCGACTTTGTTTTCCTCCGATTTGCCTTAGCTTTAGCATGTGCCTGGCTCTGCCTGCTTCCAGTGCCATACCAGTCTTATCGTTTTGCTCACTGTCTATCCCAGATCCTTGTAAATGATGTGATGATATTCATCAGCTTAAAAGGGTCGGTGTTTTTTGGACTACCTGGTTAGAAAATCTCTGAAAACTACACTCAAAAACTTTCATTACAGGAACTTAATTTAATTTCCTGTAAAAAATTCATGTAAAGGAATCAAGTAATTCAAAGTCATATTCACTGTGTTTAATCTAACACTGACTGCTAGTTGTTGTGAATTGTTCATTGTATAAAATCAAGTATTTGTTAGCTGTTGACCCTTTAAGGTGGAACTTCCTGTTTCTGGTTAATAGACCCATCCATCCATTATCCAGCCCACTACATCCTAACTACAGGGTCACAGGGTTCTGCTGGAGCCAATCCCAGCCAACACAGGGCACAAGACAGGAAACAAACCCCAGGCAGGGCACACACACACACACTAATGACAATTTAGAATCGCCAATGCACCTAACCTGCATGTCTTTGGACTGTGGGAGGAAAGCGGAGTACCCAAAGAACATGCAAACTCCACGAGGCTATTTCTGTATATAGAGGGTTACAGTCCTCAATTCTGTCTCTCTTGATTTCTTTCTACAAACACCACCATCTTGATTTAACTTGCTTAGACAGTTTCTTGATAACAGCTACCAGTGCCAAGGGACCTCCAGAAGCCAGCTCTTAACTGTCTACACCAGGGGTGTCGAACTCCAGGCCTGGGGGGGTCCCAATGGCTACAGGTTTTCATTTGAACCCTTTTTCTAATCAGTGACCAGTTTTCACTGCTAATTAACTCCTTTTCCCTTCATTTTAATAGTCCTCTGAATTGATTCCTTTCTTCATTAAATGACAGCTGAACAGAAATGAGATGTGAAACGAGACGACAAATGACCAACAAAACTGGGGCTTCAAACTCCAACCAATTTCACTCCAATCACTTTCTTAATAAGGAGCCAATTCTTTCTGTTAATTAAACCTGTTATTTCATTCCATGGCTTGTTGCTACTCTCATTCTGCCACAGCACACATTTCTAAATCTGTTGTTTTTCTGCTTTTTCTAAGAACGCTGTCATAATGTTTTGGTGACCTCAGAAATCAGCCTTACTGAGACCTTCACCTTTCTTTATTTTCAGATATTTTGTGATGGGCACAGGTGAGCTGGTCATATGGCAGCCTGTTTTGTGTCTCATTATTGTTTGGCTGATAATTAAGGAAAAAGAAACAACTATGGGATCTGAGTCAAGCTAATTAAAAGAAGTAATCAGCAGCAAAAACTGGTCACTAATTAAGAAGATGGTAAGAAAACCTGCAGCCATTGCAGCCTTACAGGACTGGAGTTCGACCTGGTCTACACAAAGTGATTTCCTCTTACTTCTACCTGTAAAATACTTCACATCTGCTGGGACTCAGAATGATGTGACTGTATTGATTTTTTCTGGTCCATTTGCTTCAGGATATTTCCATCAGTTCAATCAACCTTTTTGTATTCATTTTACTCAATGGAATTAGTTCCAATGTGAACATTGTATGCGTTTGGTTTATGGTATGTGTGATTGTATATAGTGTTTATGGGCTGAGGAAACAAGGGAGGACAATTTTCTAGTGTATATGAATATTTGGTTAATTTCCTAATGTATTAATTCACTGTATATTTTGAGTCACTTTCTATCTATGTTTATATACAGGTACTGCATATTCACCTTTCACTATCATATTTTGTGATTTACCATTGTTTGGGGGAAATTAAGAGTAGGAAAGTTGTTGTGAGCGGATTATGGACTTGGTTTAGTCCAAGCTATTTTTAGGCCTTAGGCCCAGAATTGTAGCAGTCAGCCAAAGTGTTTTGCCCCGATTATGACAAGGAGATAACTCTGTATCAATTAAGTATACCCAAAAGAAAAACTTTTTATTCAATAATCTCTATTTCTACACATTAATTTAGGTTGACAAATCAACCTTTGATAACCAACTACCCAGTCTCATCAATATTAAATAAGATTAGCAACTAACCAACTATACCAGATGATGTAATTAACATCTCTCTATTATGTAAAATATCCTGCGACAAGGCAAGACTATTTGGAAGATTTTTTCAAGTCCCGCGAGACGAGACTTTGGCCATGAGATGTTTTCAAGTCACACCCTCCTCTCAACCATATTCAACCACGCACACGGTACTCTCACCTCTCATTCGTGTGAATGCTTTTGACAGACACAGTTTCTGCTCTCTGAGCTCTTATAAATATTAACGTTTTCTTCACTTTAAGTTCCCAATTAAAGAAGAATTTCATCATGAAGGGTTATCAACAGTAAAAATGGGTACATGGGCAATCCTAGCACTGAGAAATAATGAAGTCAAATGAATTAACGCCAAAAGTGTTGATTGGTTACATGGTAAACTGGTTAAATGCGTATCACTAGAGTGTGCTAAAACAGTTGGTGGTAATCATGCAGAAGATGACAACATCAGCTTACAATATCCTGAAGAATATCTACAAACATTAACACCGTTGGTTTTCCGCCGCACAAATTACTGTAGAAAGAAGGATGTATCCAAGCAAGGTAATGTAGTACATCTTCAGAGGATAAAATTAGATAACAAAGGAGATCTTGATATGCCATTCGTATTAAAATGTCAACAATTACCCTTTAGAATAGCTTTTGCAAGGACAATTTACAAATCTCAGAACCAAACTTTCTAAAAAGTCGTTTTATTTAATAGAGAGGAAGAAATGAAATTCAGTCACAGGTAGTTAGTTATAAGTTGCGTTGTCACAATGAAAGTCCAAGCACAGAATCAAAATTCAATGCGATATTAACGAAAATGTAATTCAAAAAATCATTTTTACTGAAGTTTTACAGTAAAAGTGTAAGTTTAAAATGTTTTTGCGTGTTAATTTCAAAGCCAAACAGAATGAAATCATATTATGCAACAAATAACTGTAACGCAGCATTATTATGTTTTACTATTTTTTAACATGGTTAATTACTCGCTGTATTGGAAAATGGTTAGTAAATTGTACGTCCGCTTCCCCATACACGGGCGGCAGAACCGCAAAGAAGCTAGCACGCAGCGCAGGCACAGGGGTTGGCAAGCGAAGCGAGCAGAGGTCAAAGCCCCCTAGTATTACTTATAGTGAAGTGTGATTCACAAATGATTTGTGCTTTTTGAATGACTCTTTTCAGTGAATCATTTGAATTAATTCATGAGCACAAGTTAATCGATTCAGTAGGCTATAATAAGAGTGCTAAAGTGCATGCATGATGTTATGAGCCTCTTTTGTTTAGACATTTAAATTGCATGTGAAAGTACCACTTGTCTTATTCATGATTCTCATTCACTTAACTTACGATACATTGTAGTTAGAAAAAAATTATCTTCAGCGAACAAGAAATCTGTCATCGATTATTCTCTCACTTCATCAAACAAGTACAGAGTAACAACACATTTATATTAGAATGTTGTAATTGTCTGATTTTCTGCAATTTGTTATTAGAATTGTTTTAAACACATTATATAAACATAATATCAAACAAATACATTCATGACTGTTTGTACATGCAACAAATTACTTACATAAAACAGAGCCCTATAAAATTATCATTCTAATTTCTAACAATTCTTTGCTTTGCTTTGCTTCTTATGACTCACTGAATACTTATCCTTCTTTTTTCCAGTTTGATTTGAATCATTTCCCAGGAACAAGTCCTACAGCTCTAGTTTACTTATGAGTCTTGAATTTAGTGTCTTATTTTAATTATGCATTTTCATCTCATTGTCATGTTTCATGTTTTCAGAGAAGTTAATATATATGACATCTGGCTGTAAAAATCACACTGAAACCTCTATTGGAGAAGTGTAGCCAAAAAAATAGCTACCCCAAATAAAAATGGGAATAGCTATAGAAGAAGAAGATTAATTACCAGAATGATTACTATATAATTTAATAAATAATATAATTAAAAATGATTAATTTATGACTCATTCAAAGGTTTTCTTATTTATTTTGGATGAATCAAACAAATCTAATTAATTGATTCACTTAATCAGGTACTTTAAAATAACTGAAACAGGACAGTGAATCAAGATGCCCCTCACAGTTTCTAACAGAGCAGAAAGGACTGGTCTTGCAATATAGAATGTGCAATGGCTTTGCCAATTTATGTAACAAAAACTAAACAAAAGCCACTTTTACAACCAAAAATCTTAAGCATGTCAAAAAGTATTGTTATGTATGGTATGCTAGTAATGCCAGAAGAATCAAAAATAAGGCAAGTGAGTTGGAGTTGTATGTAGCAGAGCATGTTTATAATATTAAAGCAATAACAGAAACCTGGCTAAATAACAAAGATGGGGATGAGTATAACATAGAGGATACACATTTTTATGAAGGATAGACAGAACAGAAAAGGAGGTGGGGTTGCTGTTTATGTCAATCAGAATTTAAATGCAAGTCCTCTTCAGTTGGATGATGAGCCCCATCTTAGTGAGGACATGTGGCTTTATCTAGAAAGCATTCGGAATATTTTAGAAGTAATCAGTGACTGTTTTTTAGCACAGTATTGTTAAAGCACCAACGTGGGGTGAAGCCTGTCTGGATTTAGTATTTTGTAAATATCAGGATAGAATCGTGGGTGTAGGGGCCATTGAACCACTAGGGTGAAAAACTGAATAACTAATATATTAAATGGAAAATCCAAAACAAACAACAAAAATCAGACAACCCTCCCCGTCACCTACGGCGATACAATTTTAACACAACAATGAACCACAACAATAAACACTCACAACAATGTCCTTATACAGTCCAATGCGGCAAAAGTGGGTGAAATGGTTTGGTGCAAAGATGACAATCCTGAGAACAGCTTCCTTAATAAATGAATGAAACAGTCCTACCAGTAGTTCTGAGCAGCGAGGAGTGAGATTTGCAGGAGTGCTCCTTTTCAAGACGCACAACGACTAATCCACTATTATACACACAACAGGCAGGCACGAGACAGTCCATTCATCCTAATTGAAAACGATCCAGGACACAATTGACTTTTCAGTAGACACATCGAACAGGTTGCACAAAAACACAGATCTTCTGTTACTCTGCTGGGCCCCCTTTTCAACTTTCCTGCTGGCCTTTCTCATCCCCAGTAGTCCATTTTTCCGCTTCAGTCATCCAATAAGGTCCATCCCCTTTGGGGCTGCTGGGAAAAGGAGTTCTACCCATGGTAGAGAGAGGATGAGCCCTAATCCAGACTTTCTCCCCAATGGAGAATTGCACAGGCTAATGTCTCTTTTTGTATGATTACAATTGCCTGGACTGGGACGCCATCATCCTCTCCTTCACCCTTTGAGAAATGTGGTGTAATGTTTGTAGATGATCGTGAATCGATGTGTCTAGTTTGGGTGGATTGTGACTGAGTATTCTTCCCAGAGGGCCACTACAACGATCCCACCGATGTTTTGTGTCTTGAGTTATCTGTCATTTTGCCTACCCTTTTCTGCCTTCTGATTCTTGTTTTGTCCTGGATTGTCTCCTGTCTGGTGTCTTCCTACTGCATGAGGATTGTATGAGGATTTGTTGTCGACCTGTGAAGAAAGGAGCTTCCTGATCCCATTCATTCATTATCATCTCAACAGGAAATACTGGTAGGACTGATCTTTACATTCACATACAGCGTGCTGATCTCTGAACTATCTAGCTTCATCATTTCATTACATCAGTTGCTGTTTTTCATGGTCTTCATTGTGTGTGGTTCTTGTTAGTCATTTGTTATTGTTGAATTTGTGGTTACTGTGTATAGCCGGAAGGGAACTGGGGTGGGATTGTTGTAGTGTGTATACTTATATTTTGTTTATTATTATTTAATATAGTCTTCTATTTCTGCTTTATTACCGGTTGCTTTTTTGTCTCTGTGAGTAAGTGTGTGTGAATCAGGCCAAGGCTGGGTGCGTTCCTGGAATCTCAACCAAAAAAATTACAAAATCACCGTCAAAGGTGGTGAGAATCTTAGCTGAGTTTTTTAGTCTGTTACAGAGTGACTTGAGTGAGTCAGTCAGTCAGTCAAATTTGCATATTAACTGTGATGGAAACCAAGTTGTCAGCGACCCCCAATCACAATCACAGCAAGACAATCGGGTTCAAATGATGGTGTGTTCATTACACAAAATACCTCAAAGTTGCAAAAGCACACAAATACAGATTATCTCTCTCTCTCTTTCTCTCTTCAAAATACCTCTCCTTTCACCACCACAAGGAACCATCCCCTCTTCTGGCTGCAATGCCAGTCCAGCCCATGTGGTATCTACAATACATACATGCATACAAGTTACACATCTAACAATTGCAGGGTATATCAAATTAAACAACTCCATAACAACTTTCCAACACAGTTTCACATTTCCAAAGTAACATAAGCTCACCCTGTTTTTATGACAGCCATTAATGTGTTGCCTGACGAAGCTGGTGAACATGTGAAGGCTTACCAGGTATGGCAAGTTCAGGTATAATTTTGGCCCCCCCTTTTTTTCCATTCTGTCATAGTATGTAAAACACACAACATCAAACAGATGACACTCTCTTCTGTTTGTTAAGTCTAAGACACCCAAGTTTTTTATTCTTTGTTACTTCATTATGTTCTGTGGTGGGCTGGTGACCTGCCCAGGGATTTGTTCCTGCCTTGCGCTCTGTGTTGGCAGGGATTGGCTCCAGCAGACCCCCATGACACTCTATTAGGATATAATGGGTTGGAAGATGACTGACTGACTTCATTATGTTTTACATCTGGCTGAGCACTCATTGGTTGACCACCCTCAAATGACCTCACAGAGCCCACCTTTTAAATTAATAAATGGTTTTAATTTTGTTAAGGAAAGTCTGCTTCAAGACTGGTTTGACTGAATCACTAGGTTTGTCAGATTACGCAACCGCTATTTACAGTAGCCCACCTCAACTACCTTTGACCTGCTAAGAGTATGTTGTGCCTCCTCCAGACTGCGAGGGGGCGTCCGTCCTGGTTCTGTTGGGAGCCACGGGTCGAGGGCATGGAAGCCCTACCCTGTAGGGGCCCGTGGCCACCGCCAGGCGGCGCCCGATGCCGGTTCATCCCGTGTGGCCCTCGGCGGGATGGAGCCCGGCGGGGCTTAGAGGACCGGAGGAGGGCGTGTGCCTCCTCCAGACCGAGTGGGGCGTCCGTCCTGGTTAGACAGGGGGCCTCGGGTACAGGGCTTGGAAGCCCAGCCCTGTAGGGACCCGTGGCCACCGCCAGGCGGCGCCCCAGTGCCTGTTTATTCCGGGAGCCCGGCACTTCCGCCACACCAGGAAGTGCCGGGGGGAAGACGACCAGGGAGACACAGACGGCTTCCGGGTGCGCAGCCGGCACTTCCGCCACACAGGGGTGTGGCCGCCGTTAAGTGCCGGGAAGCAGCTGGAGCCCATCCGGCTCCCCATAAAGGGGCCGCCTCCCTCCAGTCAGCGGTGGAAGTCGGGAGGAAGAAGACGGAGCTGGAGAGAGGACAGGAGGCGGCCAGAGGAAAGGCACAGTGACTGTGGGCCCTGGACTTTTGGGGGATTCGGTGCAGAAGGCACTGGGGTTTCGTGAGTGCACGTGATATATTGGACTTGTATATATTGTAAATAAACAGTGTGTGGTGGAAAATATGTCGTCCGTCTGTCTGTGCTGGGGCCAGCGTTCACAATGTACAGTATAGTAAATGAAGTCTACAAATGAAAATCCCTGCAAAAGTCATGTAATGTTAAATGGCCATAAGGTTTATGACAAGTTAGGATAACACCTTATCTCAAAGTCAAGTTGTGAGACTGTACCAAATATACACCCTGGGGACTGAAGTGGTGGAACACCCATTACTGCTTCTTCCCACCTTGAGAAATTTAAATCCTCCAGAACATCAGGGTCTATAAAGGCAGGAGCAGCACACTTCCCTGTGCAAGTATACCACCCTGTGTCACCTCAACATCATTAATGGACAAAAATGACAAAATTGTGTGACCCAATGTACCTACTACTGGAGTCAAGTAACCAATACCATCATATACAGCAAATGTGCATGCACTGCAGTGCATATCAGTGTTTAAAAATTCATTTGCAACTTGGCTGCTGGCATATATGCACCTTTGTATAAATAATTGCAAAGTGCAATCTTTTAATGTTAACTGTTCGACTTATTTTTCTGGTAGCAATTCAGTTGTTCATGTTTCTAATATGGTGATATGTGCAACACATTGAGGAGGTGGAATTCCTTTCTCACAGCACTTTAAAAAATGTAAAAATATGTGGAAAAAACGTATTTCTTAGAATTGGAAACCTTCTACGACTCAACCAAGCCATTAAACATTCAAGAAAAAGTATAATACTTTGGGGATCACCCAGCTTACACAACTAAGCCTCCCCTTCTGCTTTCATTCTCAAATCTCCACCTTCATGAGAATAGTAGGTTTGATGTCTGGCATAGACGCTGACTTGTGTGTAGCTTGCATGCTTTCTTTGGGCCTTTTTTTCTCTGGATATGTTAGTTTTCCTCCCAGAAGCTAAGGACATGAGTGTTACATTAACTGGTGATTCTAAATTTGACTGGGCTTAGTTAGTGAGTGTGGAGCTTTGTCACCTTATCCAGGGAAGGTTCTTATCTTGAAATTGATGTTTCTTGGTTTGGATCTGATCTCTGTGACCGTCAAATGGATCGAGCAGGTTTGTGAATGGATAGATTACTGCTAGATCATTGAATGGGTGGATCAGGCCCTAGCATTATTTTTTATTTCTTTAATGGCAGATATTGTGTGTTGTTCACTAGGCAGGCTCAAAATCAATGTCCCTTTTCTAAAATGAAAACAGTAAAGCTTTCTAAAGCAAAGTAGATTTCAGAGGAATGCCAAGGTCAAGGCTGAAGTTACTGCTCCAGATAACAAGTGCTTCATTCTTTTTCTTCTGCACTTAAGAGCAGTGTTCTTAGCATTTTTCCCCATACTATGATTACCTTTTTTCAAATACAAAGTAAATTCTTTTCAATTTATAATTCCATATACATTTTCTTTTTTTATTAATCCTCCAATACTGTACATATTTCTCCATTACAACTTTTATTTTTATTAGTGAGGTCATGTTTTATTTTCAATAAGTAAATATCTGGCTGCTGTGACAAACAGCACATTCTAATAATAATAAAAACAGCAGGACAAGGTTAACTGCTCTCTGAGCCCAACAAAGACATTTTTTATAATACAGTATGAAAAATATTTTTCTGGTTTACTTTCCATATGGATTCAGCATTCTATGAAGATGAATATTAATTCCATTCATTTGCAATGTTAAGGCTGAAAAGATTAAAAGAAGTAATAGGACAATATTAAATGGTTGATGTTGAAGACCTTAAAATATTTCCAATACACTTATATAGAATATATTTGCATTAAAATGTCATAAATGTGAAAACCATGAGAGTAATGTGGATGCACTTTCGAAAGATTAGAACTCACCCTCTACAGAAAGAAAAGCTGACCAGGGGCCTTGTGTATAAAACCTTGCTTGCTATTAAAATTTTCTTATGCTCAAAATGCAAAAATGGTGTATGCACAAAAAATACAAACTCTGATTTATAAAACTGTACATACAGTATGCTAAGTTTCTTTATAAATCTTAAATTCACTCAGAACTTTGTGCCAACAGATTTAACCACTCCCGGGGCCGGAAATAAAAGTCAAAGACCAGATGATAAAGTAGAACGTCGTAAAGAGGTTCAAAAAACGTTGGCACGATACACATGCACAGCAGGTTAGAGATAATGAAAGTACTAAAATTTGAAAGTCTCAAAATAAAATGATAGTAAAGATCGCATTAGTGCAAACAAACAGAAATTATTACTTGGTGAAAAGAGATCAAATATATTCTTCAAATTTAAACTTTAAGTCGGAAACTTATAGATCGTCTAATTCGCATTGCCATTAGGGAATAGTAGTGTTTCTTCCCAATGAAGAGGCGTATCTGCGAGAATTACAAAAATTTGTTGTTTGGTGAAAGTGAAATCCACATACGCGAGGGATACATGCAGAGAGTGGCAAGCGAAGCAAAGCCCCCTAGTAACTTATATAACATACAGTATTTATCGGTTCTATCCCCAATCTTGTGGGGGAGTGCCTTGCATTATATCTCCTCATTTGTAGTGTATCCTTTATTATCTGAAAAAAAATGATACAAGTTATTTGTAACAAACTAAACCTAATTGCAAACTTGTCAACCAGATTTAATTACCAAGAAGTTAACCATCATACACAGCATGATCCAGAAGTCTGATTTCCACACTGCTATTTGTTGCACTAAAGGAATCATTAGCTGAGCTGCACAACAGCATTAGCCATACACATTTGAGCATCACATATTAGTTGTATGTTATTTGAATAAAAGTGTTTCCTGTTTACAAAAGTAAATTCATTTTGCGATGGGACCTTTATCACAACATGCGTGCAGTCAATTGCACTTACTGTATTAGATTGAATTGCCTTTTGATCTCAGCTTGTTTACCCTTGCCATAAAGAAATTGCCTTATAGATGCCATGAAGCAGCTCAGGGATGACTGTGAGAGACTAATGTTATTAGTGCAATCCCCACCATTATCGTGGTGGAGGGGTTTGTATATCCAAGTGATCCAAGAAGCTATTTTATGCAGGGCAATTGCCCCTGATAAGGTCACCCAAGCCATAGTGGTCATTGGTGAGGGACCAGAATAAGTATAGTTCAATTACTCCTAAAGAAATGTCAGATCAAGGATCCAATAACCTTACCTGGAAAATGGAAACTGGACCTCCAAGCAACAGCCAGGCTTGAGGGAGAACTCATCAGATGACCCAGTCAGACATAGCTCTAAGGAGCAACATGGGTCCTTTCCATAGTGGGTCTGTCACCTGTAGGAAGAGTCATAAGGGTCCAGTGCATTGAGGCCTGGGTGAAAGCTGAAGGCAGGTGCAGGTGGAACATTCCAACAATGAAGCATGGTGGTGGCAGCATCATGGTGTGGGGTTGTTTTCCAGCAGCAGGGAATGCTGAATAGAGCAAATAACAGTGATATCCTTAATGAAAGCCTGCTCCAGAGCACTCTGGACCACAGGCTGAGGCCAAAGGTTCAACTTCCAACAAGACAATGACAAAACAAAGATAACACAAGAGTGGCTTAAGGACAATTCTGTGAATATCCTTGACTGGCGTGCTCCAACCAGATCCTGGACTTGAACCCGATTGAACATCTCTGGAGAGACCTGAAAATAGCTGTTGTCACACATGTGCGCATACGAGGGAGCTGAATGAACCAAATGAAGGTAATTCCATGCCAGGCCAAGGGGTGGCGGGGTGCACTAAACCGTCCTCTGTTATCTTTGCAGACCAAATACAGGAAATTCTGCCTGATTCAGACCTAACAACATCATCTCCGGTTTAAAAGAACAAGAAGAATGCCACCTCCGGTTCCGGTCCCAAGAATGATGCCACTTCTGGTTGTGGACCTCAATGACATCACTTATGGTTCTCTAGCTTAAATACCAAATAACTTTTCATTTACCTCAGTTCTGTTTTGGACTATAAAGATCATTGCTACTTATTTGCCTATTTGCAGCCAGTATTCAAGAAAACGGGTGGCTACCCCAAACCTTTTTTGTGTGTCGAGGCTGGTTATTTGACACTGTCTACGGATGGTCTCCATGCAACCTGAAATAACTTCAGAGAATCTACATAGAGCAAGGTAGGCAGCGTCAGTCCTGGAAGGCCACAGTAGCTGCAGGTTTTGGTTCCAACCAAGTTTCTTAATTGATGAAGCACTTTTTGCTCAAGTGACATTTTAATGGTCATTCTTGTTAAGGTTCCCCACTCTTAATTGCTTATTTCAGTTTAAAATTGCTGCATTCGCTGTGCTTAACTTGTTTCCATTCGCACCTGTGTGGATTCATCATGCAGTATTTGATTTAATAAAACACTTAAGAGAAAAATATGACAGACTGAAAATGATCCATTTTTGGCTTCAAATTATTGTATTTGGATGATATCTTTGAAAAGGAAAAAATCTACAATATAAAAACCTAACATTGCAGACTAACAAGCTATAAAATAAAACAAGGTCTGAGATTGGCAGGGATTGGTTTCTAATTAAGCAATTGGGTTGGAACGAAAACTGGCAGCCAATGCACTACTCCAGGACCGACATTACCCACACATTGGCACAGAGGAATGACAGAAAATCCCCAAATCCTGGTGTTGTGAAGCTTGTCATATCATACTCAAGGAGAATCCAAGCTGTAATCACTGCCAAAGGTGCATCAATGAAGTACTCAGTAAAGGGTCAATATGACATTTCAAATTTTTATTAATACATTTGCAAAAATTTCTAAAATCCTGTTTTTGCTGTTATACTTGGATAATGAGTAGTAAGTGTGCAACATAGTAAAATATATATAAAGTGAATACTTTCAGAAGGCATTGTAGATAGATAGATAGATAGATAGATAGATAGATAGATAGATAGATAGATAGATAGATAGATAGATAGATAGATAGATATAAGACGTTGTGGTCAATTTTTCACTTAAGGATTACAGCAAAAGTTAGATCTCTTATAACTTTACAAAACGCTGAAAAATTAGATATGTGTATTGCACTGTTAACAGGACTTCCTAAGAAATATATCAGTCTGCTGCAATTAGTGCAAAATGTAGCATCAAGAATCTTAACTAGAAAAAGAAAATCTGAGCACATCTCATCGGTTTTAGCGTCGTCACATTGGTTATTCATGTCATTCAGAATTTACTTAAAAATTCTAGTAATGGTTTACAAAGCCTTAAATAATCTCGGTCCATCCTGTTTTTTGGAATGCCTGTCCCCCTACACCTCAAATTGTAACCTTAGATCTTCTAATGGTAGTCTGCTTAAAATTTGAAGAGCTAAATTTAAAAGAAGTGGTGAGGCGGCCTTTTGCTATTATGCACCCAAAATCTGGAATAAATTACAGATAGACATTCACCAGGCTTGTGCTGTGGATCATTTTAAAAAGCTGTTAAAAGCCCATTATATTAATATTGTGTGAGAGAAATAGCCAGACACACACTGAAGGTTTGGGGCAGCCACCCGTATTGTTTCCCTGGCTGCAAAAGGCTTAAATTCGCGTACAATGTTGTTTTATCTTGGTAGAGTAATATGTATATTGCTCTACTGTCCCCTATTGTATTATTAATATGTAGCCTTAGAATACCTAATCTCACAGACTTACCACTGTATATAACTTATCCCCACCTTCCCTTCTATATCTATAACCTCAGGCAATTAGATGTAGTAAAAAGACAAGCAGGAGTTAAGTTACACATAAAATAATGTATTACTGATAATATTCATAAATAATAACAAAATGCAAAGTACATTTGAATATTGGCAACCATACAACCTGATAAAATGGTGATGTGTAATTCAGGTGGCACACAGACTTGCAATTACTTAAAATGTCTCTAGTTAAGGCATCGTTGGTGCTCAGCTTTCAGCCACATGTCTGTTCAATATGGCTGCTGAGCTGTGCTCTTCATTGTGTTGTCTTCATCATCACAGGTTAGCAAGAGAGATGCTTCTTCATATGTGGGTCAGTCAGAGAGATGCTTCTTCATCATATGTCAGTCAGTCAGAGAGAGAGAATGTGGTTGAGCAAGTACATTTATAGATGTTCTCTCCAATTCCTAGAACCAATAGGACATCATGGTACTAAAAGGCCTCTGAGACTAGCCAATTCCAAACAGCCATACCTCAGACCAATGGGTGAAATAGAACATCTTATCTCCTGCCCCCAAGACCATATATTACACTAACCTGGCTTTGTGTGGGGGATGGGAGAAAAGACTTTAGCAAAGAAATGCTCATCAAACTGGTTTAAGACACATCCCCCCAAATCCTGTCATAAAATTACAAAGAGACAGTCGTAAAAAGGGGGATGGGGGAAGGCAAACATGAATACCTCTCACCACTTGGTTTGCCTAAATTATAAATAAAGACATACAAAACATTTATCAAGTTATATGCAAAATCTACATCACAACACTCCACCCCGATGAATGTTTTGTACAATGTCTTTAAATTGTTTCAAGAGTCTGATGCATAACTTGTGCATTTGTTGGCAGTATTTGCTCTCCCAGTGTTCAAAGTTGTCCGTGACTATTTGTCCATTACATATCTTCTTTATTTCAAAGACAATCTGAAGAACTTGGAAGCGCTCCCGATGACTTGTATCTGCTCCAGCTTGCGTCAACTCTTTCTGCAGTCTCCATATGTCATCAGATCTGGTGGTTCAAAATGAGACAAGTCCACACCTTCCACTAAACTAGCCCACTACAATTGAGTCTATTGTGTGAATTTTTAATCTGTACTTGTTCTCTGTCTAACTGCTAATTAGACCCCTGTCCCAAACTATCTGTTTAAGCATATGCAACTGTATAATTAACATCAAAATTTGAAAGGTAACATGCCACAGGTGCCAGTACAACCACTTCTGCCCAAGTGACAGCCATGTGCCACTGCATAAACTGTTCACAAACCAACATTTGTGGCCCCTCTGCACACATTTGGGGTTGACTTAGTTGCCTCTTGTGCTTTCCTACCCATGGTGCAACTCTTGACTGCCATCAGCCTTTACCAGTATAGGCTGGCATCACCACCATGAGACATCAAAGCTATGCAACTCTCATCATTCCCCCCGTAGGCCACCCCTAGAGTTGTTTGCTCACCATATGCATACTCATTGTGCTAAACACCTCGGTTCAGAATTGGCCCACTGGTCCTGTGCCTGTACCACAGCTGACAACCTCAGCAGGGCTTCCGTATTTTCCCAATTAGACTATACCTAAACATCGGAGCCCATATGTCTTGCAAATGTACCAGCTGCACCTGCTTTCCTGAAAAGTTCACCAATTTTCTTAGTATACATTTTCCTTAATATTATTAATTATATTAATTATCCCACTTAATTAATTAATACCCAGAATGTATACTTTATGAGCCCAAAATGAATCCCCTTATTTTGGCATTCCTAACTGGTTTGTTCAGTTTCCACCCCTTGGAATATAAATTTGCTGCAGTATTGAACAAACCTTTCCTTTTAAACTATAGCTATTGTAACTAGCCTTATTATTGCATGACTTGTGGACTTGTTACTCACTTAAACCCCAGTAAGTGGCTTTTTTTCTTGCTGTCTCTTCACTTCTTCTTCATGTCTTTGTCTTTGGTCTTTGCTTGTTGTCTTTTCTTTATTCTTCTATGTAGGCAGGTCTGCAAAATGGAAGGTGACAAAGCAGTTTCTGTCCATCTCATTTTCTTGGCTGTCGACCTGGTGCCAAAACTCAAACTTTGCTTCCAGGCATTCATTGGAACAGCTTGGCACTAGTGCCACGCCACTCCAATGTGCCAATGGTAACCCGATCTCCTGCATGGATTTTACTCTGCTAATTGCCTTCACTATTTATTACCTGCACCAAACCAAAGTCCATAAAAACCTTACAATAGAAGTAGCACTATTGCAAAAGGCCAGAAAATTGAAATAGAAATAATTATTTTCCCTTTCCTGTCTTCCTGCACTACCCTTCTATTTTTTTTCATTGCCTGTGTGTCCTTTTTTTTATTGTATGGTAACTACTACCTGAAAGTGTGGACTGAAGCCTCTCCAAAACCCAAGTTCTAAATCCAGCATTTCTGCTAAAACTGACCTGTGTTCTTTACTAAAGACCAGCTCACTTTTCTCCATTTTATTGCATGGAGAGTCATAGGCTGTCTTTTGAACAACTGGTCAGTCAGGTTTCGAATTACTGAACCTAAGTGTGTGTTCTTTTTAATTACTGCTGGCCCTAGCACAGCTGTTAGGACCCTCACACCCCTGTGCATTCCTGGCTTCCTGCCTGAGCTTGTAAAACTTCCTGCTGCACCATCCCCCATCTTTTGTTCTTTGGCTTGTCCTGATCCATTCAAACCAACTCCTAAACTGGTGCACTTTCTTTCCAACTCAGCCATTCTTGCACTAGCACATTCAGACCTTTCACACACAAGCACTTGAATTCCTTTCATTTCCATTGTTCTTTGTTTTAATTCCACACTTTCTTTACTCAGTATCCTTAAGCCAATATCCAGTTCATGCCCTCTAGTCAACAATTGCCATTCACACTCACCAGCTCCTCTGCCTTCTATCTGATCTCTTTGTCCTAAATCAAAATTCAATGCAGCACTGGTTACCTTTCCTAACAGTGGTGAAATATCTATCAGTGTAGCATGTTCTTTAAATACTGGACAGACCTCAGAATTACCTGGAGATTGTGGTGCAGTGGAGAATAAAGGAAGAAAACACCCTTGCTGTTTTCCTTTCCTTTCATCTCTCTCTTTTTCCTCACACTCACATTCCCACTCATTATCTGAGCACACATCTGTCTCATGTAAGTCACCCACCCATGTTTTAGGGTTCCAGTCCGATCTGGTTACTACTGCCCTAACTTTCACCATGGGCGGTTTACATTTCTTTTTTCCACTTCTTTCACTGCTTTCTACTTTAGCAGCGGATGTTCTACATGCTAACACTTCACAATTATCACACCAACTGTTACATCTTTCAAAACTCTCACTCAACATTCCATAACTTTCACTTTCATTCACTTTGCTATTTTCTTCCTTATCATGATCTTCCTTATTACCAATAATACAAGCTAGTAAACCTCTTATAACAGCAGCTGTCTTCTTTAAACCTGATCTCTGTTTTCTTGCTTTTAATCCTTCCAGCCCCCTTCCATTTTGTGGCACACTCAGCTCAGCTTCTGCTTTCTCTACCTGAACTACAGGTTTCCTAGCTTTAGCCTGCTTCCCTCTGCCACTCCACTGGAAGATGGCTGACTTTAAAATGAACTTAGGCATTTCTAAGTCTACAATTCTCTCTAATACAATTTGCCAAATTCGTTATGGGTTGGCCTACTTTTGCCCCTGTAAGCAAACACACACATACATACACAAAGATTCTAAACGAATAAGTACCGTATGAATGACGAATGCATGTCCCATCACTCCCTAGCACTTTAACCACTTAAATGCCGTATGAATGACGCATGCATCTTTCACCACTCCCTAGCACTTTAATTAGGGACTCACTACCACCAGCACTAACAAACATGCGGGTGTCCTTGTGACACACATGAAGTCTCTACACTTTGTTGGTTATATTCCATTCAGCAACCAAAAAATGTTTTACTTCCACCGCATTTGTACACTGGGTGCCCTAAAATTCACATACATAAACACATACATCAAAACAGTATTGCAAACAGGGTGCAAAACTTGGTTACCCCAAAATCCTGCCGACTACGCCAATTGTTTTATCTTGGTAGAGTAATATGTATATTGCTCTACTGTCCCCTATTGTATTATTAATATGTAGCCTTAGAATACCTAATCTCACAGACTTACCACTGTATATAACTTATCCCCACCTTCCCTTCTATATCTATAACCTCAGGCAATTAGATGTAGTAAAAGACAAGCAGGAGTTAAGTTACACATAAAATAATGTATTACTGATAATATTCATAAATAATAACAAAATGCAAAGTACATTTGAATATTGGCAACCATACAACCTGATAAAATGGTGATGTGTAATTCAGGTGGCACACAGACTTGCAGTTACTTAAAATGTCTCTAGTTAAGGCATCGTTGGTGCTCAGCTTTCAGCCACATGTCTGTTCAATATGGCTGCTGAGCTGTGCTCTTCATTGTGTTGTCTTCATCATCACAGGTTAGCAAGAGAGATGCTTCTTCATATGTGGGTCAGTCAGAGATGCTTCTTCATCATATGTCAGTCAGTCAGAGAGAGAGAATGTGGTTGAGCAAGTACATTTATAGATGTTCTCTCCAATTCCTAGAACCAATAGGACATCATGGTACCTAAAGGCCTCTGAGACTAGCCAATTCCAAACAGCCATACCTCAGACCAATGGGTGAAATAGAACATCTTATCTCCTGCCCCCCAAGACCATATATTACACTAACCTGGCTTTGTGTGGGGGATGGGAGAAAAGACTTTAGCAAAGAAATGCTCATCAAACTGGTTTAAGACACATCCCCCCAAATCCTGTCATAAAATTACAAAGAGACAGTCGTAAAAAGGGGGATGAGGGAAGGCAAACATGAATACCTCTCACCACTTGGTTTGCCGAAATTATAAATAAAGACATACAAAACATTTATCAAGTTATATGCAAAATCTTACATCACAACAAATGTGTACAGGTTAGAATCCAAAACAGAACTGCCCAAGTATGGAGGATATAGGGTTTTTAAGGACTGAGAGGGAACTGGGCGGTCTCATGGTCTGGAATCCCTGCAGATTTTATTTTTTTTTTCCTAAGCCGTCTGGAGTTTTTTTTTTTGTTTGTTTGTTTTTTCTGTCCACCCTGGCCATCGGACCTTACTTATTCTATGTTAATTAATGTTGACTTATTTTCAATTCTTCATTTTGTAAAGCACTTTGAGCTACTTTTTGTATGGAAATGTGATATATAAATAAATGTTGTTGTTGTTGTTAACGCAGTTCAAGGGAAATTATGTCATTGGGGCTAAACTGGAAGTGATGTCCTTGGACTGTAATCGGACAGAATTTCTCATGTTTGATCTGCAGATATTAAAGGGAGAGGTTAAGTGCAACCCGCTGCCCCCTGGCCTGGTGTACAATTGGCATCATCATTGGCGTTTAACTCCAAAATGCACGTGTCTGACAATGGCTAATATGGATCTGTGCCACCACCTCATGATCAAGGCATTATGCAGCCTCCTGTGTTGATGGATTGAAGACGGGTGCCCCACCTGTCCACAAGACCAGCATCATCAAATACTATCATGTGAAGCCTGAAAACAAAGAAGACTGATTTATGACCATTGATGGGACTGGGTGGTCTTTTTGGCCTTGGAGCCACTCCAAATTTTTTTTCTCCAGCCCAACTGTAGTTTTTTTTTTTGTTTGTTTCTTTTTTCTATCCCCACTAAGCTCCCCCACCCCCTGGCCATTTGCCGTTACTTTTTTTCCTTTGTTACTTTTTCTTTAATATTATTACCTAATCTTTTTTGTTTTCATTTCATAAAACTATCTTTTTGTCATCCTGTAGAGCAGGGGTGGGCAGATTCAGTCCTGGAGGGCCGCAGTGGCTGCAGGTTTTTGTTCCAACCCAATTGCTCAATAAGAAGCACTTATTGCTCAAGTAACACTTCTGCTTCACTTTAGTTGTCTCACTCATTAAGATTTTGAACCCTAATTGCTTATTTTAGTCTTAAACAGCTGTAGTCTTGGTTTTTAATTGCTCCTAATTAGAAATAAGATGCAAATAACAAAAGAAACCAGCATTTCTCCATTTAGCTTGTTACCATTTGCACCTGTGTGTATTTATCATGCACTATTGGGTTTAATTAAATACTTGGAAGGAAAGTGAAGAGAAAAAAGTGAAGCACTGAGAATAACTCGTCTGTTTTAGACTTCAAGTCATGTGGATGATATCCTTAGAGAGGAAAACAAAATCTAGGATATGAGTATGACCTGACAGGGCAGAGTTAAAGCACTAGCAAGCCATGAAATAAAATAATTGACAAGGATTGGTTTTTAATTAAGCAACTGGGTTGGAACAAAAAACTTTAACCACTGCGGCCCTCCAGGACTGAATCTGCCCACCCGTGCTCTAGGTCAGTGCGTCACAAACTCGGTCCTGGGGGTCCACTGTGGCTGCAGGTTTTTGTTCCAACCAGATTCCTAATCAGTGACAACACCTGATAGCACTGAGCTCATTTAATTGGCTGGTATTATTTATCTCTTATTCTACATTCAGAAAAGCACAGCAGCATGATTTTTACATTTATAAGAAACTTAGAAATATTTTCTCTCTTTTTATTACATTTCACCCTTTCTCTATGCAGTTTGCTCCCTTTTAATGACAATTAAAAACAAGCAGAGCAGAAACCCAAGCAAACAACACTCAATCGTGAAAGGCTGCAACTACTTTAGCGTCCGTCCCACAAAGTAGTAAATAAGGGATTAATTAAACAATTAGAACACCTAGAAAAGTAGAATGACAATCAATATGAAAATACTGTTAAAAAGAAAAAAATACATATAACTGCTTAGTACATTTTAATACTTTTTATTTTTTTAACAAACTTAGTTTTCTAATTTGTATATTGTTCCCAAAACATGGAATCTGGGAAACAACAGTTCACTTAATTAGCACACGAGTCCAATTAAAAACACAGGCTGGTTGGAACAAAAACCTGCAGCCACAGTGGGCCTCCAGGACCGAGTTTGAGAACCAAAGCACTTTGAGCTACATTGCTTATATGCAAATATGCTACATAAATAAATATTGTTGTTGTTTACCTGCTTATGCATGTTGTTGTATCCTGCCTGATAGTGGTAGGGAATAGCTTGGAATAATTTCTCCATGGTCTTAGAATTGGGATAAGGGCATTGGAGGGCAAGAACTGACTTGTCTGGCAGCAGGGAGGTCTACTTTAAATATGCCCGCCCCGCCCCCCCCCCTTATCTTCTAAAGATGAGAAACATTCCACAGAGCATTCCTTATCCCAGAATTGATTATGGAGATAACCTTAGACATCATATTTGGAACAACCTAAAAACTCCTTGAAAGTCTACTTCAGTAAAGTCAGTGAGCAGAGCTGTGAAGCTGCAAGTGAGGCCAGAGACTAGTGAGGTGTAGAAAGTGAGAGAAAGAAAGGCAAGCTTCATTATGGTACATAAAGAAGGGCAAATGTTTAGAACATTTATTTCGCTTTTTTTCGCTTTATCATTTTGAGCTTTGTATCATTCTTTACATAATTAGACTTCCTGACATTTTTTCTGCAAATTCACACTCAGATAATTTTTTTTTAATGTAGGATCATGGGTCACCTATTCTAACAGCACTAGAGTCAAAGCAGGAACCAGTCTGGGGTAGGGCATCAATCCATCACATAATACAGTAACTAATACACACACATACACACACGCCTCAATGCTGGGGCTGCTTTAGAGACACCAATTGAATTAATATGCTTGTCTTTGGGGTTTATTGGAAAGCCACTGAACCAAGAAAAAAACACAGAAGGAACATGTAAAATACTGTAGTCTGAAATTAAATCCAGCTCCCTAGATATGAGAAGTAGGCATGTTAACCACTGGACTACACTCATAGATGGGTCTCTGAAAGGGCTTGTTGAGCTCATCCTCAGGGGCCCAAAGGTCGGGTAGCTTTCATAAAAATCCTTATAGATCCCGCTATTGGATGGGGTATTGTGGCCAACCGTCTTTATAATTGGCGAAGCTCTCTCCAAGTGACCTATAGTTCAATGGATGCCTCTTGCATCCTCAGTTACCAGTTTCCCTATTGGCTCTTCTGCCCATCTTGCTGTCAATGTGTCGGTAAAGGGTGTGAAGGATATTAGCTCTTAAACCACCGTAACTGGCTATAGTTGGTTCCCAATGCAATTTGCCAGCACGTTGGAGCTGAGTATATTTGGCAAAGTACATTCGTTGAACGCCGCAACCAGCTGGAGTCGGTTTCCAGTGCAATTTGGAAGCACGCCGGAGCTGAGTATATTTGCCGATATGCATTCAGCGACGTACATTCATTGAACTCTGCAACCAGGTAAAGTTGTTTTTCCCAATGCAATTTGCCAGCACGCCGGCGCTGAGTATATTCATCAAATGCCACAACCGGCTATAGTCGCTTCATAGAGCAATTTGCCAGCACGCCGGAGCTGATCAGTCCATGCATTCATTCAGCGCTTACCTCTGTGTTCTTGCATGCAGCCAGTTCAAGCGCGGTGATTTATTGAATTTCATCAATGGTGTCAGTTGCACCTTGTACATATAATAATTGATTTTTGCAGTAGTTTTTTTTAATAGTTTTTGCAGTTCATTAGCAGTGTGTAAAATGATCAGTGTTGCAGTAATTGTGATGGTCTTTACATGAAAAAAAAATGTGTTCCGTTAAAATTTCACATTTTCTTTGTGAATTGTGACATTTACTGAAAAAGTGCAGCAAAAAAGTATTTGGTGTCCAGGGGTGCATTAAAGGGTTAAAGGTCTGGGTTAAGTTACAATACTATTATAGGACCCTGCCATACTGGTGGCCAGAAATCCTGCCAATTATGCCAAATGAAACCACCAGGGGGTGCCACAGAAACACAATATCATCCAGGGTTTTTATCGTCACAAACACTGTCCAGATTAATACAACCAATATTAATACAATCACAGAATGAAACTCCTTCTGCTCCTCCTGGTGAGTGTTTCTTTCTGCATCCCGACTCTGACTCCATGAGGTGAGGTGAGGTGGAGGGCTCCTTTTAAATTCAATAATCTTGCCTGCCACTTACATTATGTTTTCTCTTACACAACGCAATAAAATGTCAACCTCCTAAATTTTCGAATACATTTTTAATGCTTTAAAAACTAAGCTTTGCAAATCTGCCCAAATTTAAAAACCAAGAGATGCACCTCTCCTCTTCATCATTATGAAACAAATCACCCATTCATGTTTAAGCCCAGAAAGTAATATTTTAACTGGATAAAACATTTAATTGTATGAAAAATTTGAAATGATTTCTTTTTAATCTGATCTGTAGTCAGGCATTGTCCAAACTAATTTCACATTTTTATCGTCACATGCTCCATTCAAAAAAGAAATGCAAGGAGGCACGAGGATTAACTAATTTTTGTTATATGAATATAATCACAGAGGTTGGGTTTGATGTCTGGCTAGCCCCAAAGACTCATGGACTTGGGATCCATATGGCTCTGACTACACTAGGAAACATTTTTTTAAAAAGAAGAGACCACACTATGATTTTTTTTCTTCTCAGGATACATTTTCAAGTTAGTTAAACCTAACAGTCACCACTTCAATGAAAACAGAATGTCTGTTCTTGTGTTGCTGTATAAGGGACAGTCATTTTGCATGCAGATAGTCATTGTAGCTGCTTGTGCGGACCGTCTATGAATGACTCATTTATGTTAAGTGGCTAGTCAGCTAAAAAGTGCCATTAATCAGGATATGTAAGTTTTAGCTGCAAGAAAAGATGTAACTTTGGAAAAAGAAATGCAAATTCAGTTATTCAGATGTTAGTGAAATGTACAAAAATGCAATTCAATCATCTCTACAGTGAGGGTTGATAATAATTAATAAAACAGCATGCAGTAATTTATTTTGATACATTCTTGTTACTGCGGTGGGCTGGCACCCTGCCCAGGGTTTGTTTCATGCCTTGTGCCCTATGTTGGCTGGGATTGGCTCCAGCAGAGCCCCGTGACCCTGTAGTTAGATTATAGCGGGTTGGATAATGGATGGATGGGACATTCTTGTTAATCAAATGCCAAAAGTGGCTTTACTTTGTTGGGCCCTTGAGCAAGGTCCTTCATCAGCAATTGCCCCGTCCTGGGTATGACGTTAATCTGCATCCAGCCCTGCATGTAGGCCCTCCAATCTGCAGGGAGAAAACCTGGATGTTGGTGGCAGAATTGGCATTCCAGCCACCATAAAAAACCTCACACTGTTCCACTCCATCTGAACTAGTGTGGTGCTGAGGTGTCACCCTTCGCATGGCTGCACTCGGGTCCTAATGTGGGATCCTGAGTTGGTTTGTCATGTGGTGGGTACAGCAATGTGCTATATCAGTGGGTGCTCCTAACCTCTCTCCTTTCTCTCTTGTTAATCAAAGCGTCTGTGAGTGGCTATGCGTTACATGTTGCTTGGACATGCAAGTAAGAATTTCACTGTACCATACATATGATACATTACCAATGCTACTGCAACTACTAAATAAATTATATCTGGGGAAATGGCCCTGCTTTAAAATTATACTTCTACAAAAAAAGGAATGACCCCTTTTGCGTTTTTTTGTATGTAACCATGTTTTATTCATTGATCTGATGTTGAGCTAGATCCTAACAACAGATAAAAATAATGTAATTGGGCAAACAGTATGTTGTGCACATCACATAAAGGCCACTGAATGCGTAGCAGTGGTGGTCAGTGTTGGCTTTATGGGCCCACTTTACAAATGTCGCTAGTTTTCTCTATGAAAACTCAATGTTAGTGACTTAATGTTAAAATGGAGATGCAGACTGGCCAGTTAGTCGAAAGCTGCATCTTAGGATTTACCACAACACTTTGGTATGGCATTCACATAACTGGCTCTGATGCACCAGTTCATTGGCCAACATCACAATCAACCTCTAGCCTCACTTATGAACAACACCTGCTCACTGCTTAGTAACCTGAAAGGAGCAAGTCACACGTGTCTGGGAGAGGACAATCATTTGCAGGTGGCAAATAGCATCCTCATTACTTCATACTCAGCTGTGAAACATTCCAACGTGTTCCTGAGATCACAGTCTGATAAATCCAGAAGGACAACATTCTGCAAACTCCTCTATTATGGAAATCATATTCTTTAAATCAACTTACATTTATTTTATCTTGCTAGTTTCTACAATTATAGAATTATATGACAATGAACTCATCCTTCCAACATTTTGGATGTTTGGTTGCTATGACACTTTGTTAAGGACTGTCTTGTGTTGTGGGTGAACACATCATTTTGGTTTCTAGTTATCTTATTAAATGGTGAAGAGAAGCAATTGTCTGCACTTTATTTTGAAAAAGGAATATAATTTTTTTTTTATAACAAGAAAAGGCTAATTTCTCTGTCTTTCTTTTCTGGGGTTTAGACTTTCGACTTTGAATGTATGTTTGATTAGATGTGGATTCCAATCTTTTTATCCTCCAGTGTGCTAATTTGTTACTGCCTTGAATCATGTATGTGCAGTACCTTCAGAAAGTATTTCACTTTTTATGCATTTGGTATGTTGCAATCTTGTGCTGAAATCATTTAAATTCATTTTTTTGTAATCCACCAACACTCAATATCGCAGTAAAGGATTTTTGATCTTTTTTGACAAATTTATTAAAAAAGAAAAAAAACTTAAATCTAATATTAACACAAATCTTTAGACCCCTTACTCAGCAGTAAAGAAGCATCTTTGGCAACAATTACAGCCTGGGATCCTTTTCAGTATCACACAAAAAGCTTTGCACACCTGGACCTGCCATTCGCCTCTGCAGATCATCTCAAGCTGCTGGTGGACAGCTATATTCAGGTCTCTCCAGAGATGTTTTATTAGGTTCATGTCTGAGTTCTGGTTAAGACTCTCAAGAACATTTACAGAGTTGACCCTAAGCCGCTCTTGTGTTGTCTTTGCTTTGTACGTTTTTTGTACTTTGTACAGGTCATTGCCCTGTTGGAAAAGGGAACCTTTGGCCCAGTCTGATGCGCAAGCACTCTGGAGCAGGTTTTCAACAAGGATAGCTTTGTACTTTGCTCCATTCAACTTTCCCTTGACCATGACTAGTCTCAGTCTCTGCAATTGAAAAACAACCCCACATAATAATGCCACCACCACCATGCTTCACTGATGGAATCGTATGGCACAGGCGATGAATGGTGTCTGTCTTCTTCATACGTGACACTTAGCATTAAAGCCAGTTCAACAGTTCAATCTTATCTTGTTTCTCATAGTCTGAGAGTCATTTAGGTCAGTGTTTCTATAACTATGAATTTGAACTTGGGTCATACTATCATAAACCACAATAGTACTGAATGGGAAAAGGTCACGAATGATTTGTGGAATGCCTTGTGATGGGTTGCAATGGTCAGTTTAAGCAAATATTATTGCTTCACTATGATCCACATCTGGGACCCTACAAAAGGGACCTCCCAAACATGGGAAGACAGTTGATGGTGATTCCACAAGGGAAATCCCCAAGATGATGCTCCACAGTGATAATGAGTCACAGAGACACAAAAGAAGCAAAACTGGGTTACAAAAAAATAAAATGTTTAGAAACCACTGCTTTAGGTTCCTTTTAGCACAATCCAGCTTTTATGTGTCATCAGGTCATAAAGCCCAGTTTAGTGACGTGTTGCAGTGGTAGTTCTCCTTCTAGAAGTTTCTCTAAACTATGCACAGGTTTTCTGCAGCTCAGCCAGCGTTTCAATTACGTTCTTGGTTAGCTCTCTTCCCAAAGCAGATCTCACTTGATTGCTCAGTTTGGCTGTGCAGCCAGATCTAGGAAGAGTTGTGGTTGTTCGAAACTTATTCCCTTTAAGAATTACTAGGGGGTTCATCCCCCTGCTCGCTTCGCTCAAAAACCCCCGGGCCTGCGCTATGCACTTGTCTCTTTGCGGTTCTGCCGGTCACATACGGTGATGTGGATGTACAATTTAAACAGATTGTTATTTTCATGGGATGGTTACATATGCATAAAAGACCTAAAATACCTGTAATGTATTTTACATTACAGCAAGTAATTAACTATATTAAAAAATAGTAAAATGTAATAAGTAAGAAAGTAAATTATGTTTCATGTTGAGTTAGAGTTATTTGTTGCATAATATGATTTTGTTCTGTTTGACTTTGAAATTAACACACAAATTAAATAAAATTACTTTTTCGAATGTTTGGCTCTGAGATTTGTTAACTGTCTTTGCAAAAGCAATTCTAACAGGAAACTGTTAACGTTTGTAAAATTAGGTCTTGTGTTCAATTCTCCTTTTGAACAACTTCATTTTTTCTTACTCACCCCTTCAGGATCTCTGGGTGTGACATGATGATCAGTTTAAAAGACAGAAAGAGAGAACAAACCAAACAGAGGTCATTAAATGGTTAAGGGCGTGTGTCTCTTTTCTTTCTTATAATTTGCGTAATTGGTGTTACTATGCAATATAAGGGAACTGGCAAGATCAACAGGTTGAGAAGAGGAGTCAGAATGGTGTAAAGAAGAATACCTGACAAAATGATAAATGGTTTTGTTATTTTCTTTTATTCTATTATATTTATAAATAATTGTAAGTGAAGTGTGATATAAAAATGACCTAATTTTAACAAAAGAAAAGAAAAATGTTTATAATCTCTAAATAAGCCTGACTAAAAAAAGAAAATATTTCCATGAAAAGAAACAAATTCTAATACTTTAATTTTTATTATTCACACATTTGAACAGAAACACCAAAAATGTAACAATGAAACTTGCAATGTTTTACGTACTGAATGAACATTCATAATAGTCTAAACGTAATCTTTTCTCTTGACATATTTACTTTTTTATGTATATCTAAAAGTTTTAGAAATGCATTGATTTTTCTAGATTATTAGCACATTTTTTTAATATTATTTCATGAATGTATCTGGCATGAGCCTGTTCTTTTTAAATTCTAGACATGTTACAACCAATCTATCCTTCGCCAGCAAACATGAATATTAAGTCAAAGAAACTGTTATGATTTGATTTCTTCTTAAAATTTTCCTGGGGACTCATTTATAAAGCTTGTGTAAAAAAGAACAACAACAACAACATTTATTTATATAGCACATTTTCATACAAACAGTAGCTCAAAGTGCTTTACATATTAAAGAATAGAAAAATGAAAGACACAATTATAAAACAAAATAAATCAACATTAACATCGGATAAGAGTAAGGTTCAATGGCCAGGGGGGACAGAAAAAACAAAAACTCCAGACGGCTGGAGAAAAAATAAAATAAAAAGTAAAAAAGAGGCTTGGAATATGTATCCGCAACTTCCCTTGCAAACGCTGGGATTTATAAAAGAAAATTTGATGGGGAGACGTGAATATTTGTAGCAACTGTGACCCATGTACATACAATACTTTGGAGAAACTGGGAAATGATGACACCCTTGATCAAGCAGGGAATTACAGCCAAGCCAGTGAAATGATGACTCGTACACGTAATTCAGCACTGACCTCACAAACATTTTACACCTCAAAAGTGATGAATATGAGGTACAGACTGTATTTTAGTTCCCTTTTAAGAAGGCCAATGTTATATATTTGCACTGAAGTTTTTTGGTTTTTCATCAGTTTATATTGACTACATCTTGTTACTTCTCAGGAAACTGGCTGAAAGATCAGGAATATCTCAGTGAAGCTTCTGTTCATCATGCCTGCTGTGCTGGAAGCCTTTAACCAGCCCACAAAGTTTAATATCCAGTTTTCGAATGGTGTGGGTGCAAATACTGTACATATAACATATTGTTACCAACCTCGAAAGGTAATCGACAGTGTCCAGTTTTCTTAACGTTGTAGCGGTTTGGTGCTGCTAAGATTGACACTGTCGAAAAGACGGTGATTTATTTATTTTTTTGGTGGAGATTCCAGGGACGCATCCAGCCTTGGCCCGACCCTCACGCACTCACAAGCAAAGACAAAAAAGCCACTGCTAATAAAAGAAAACAAATAAAGAATGTATTAAACAAAAAACATGAAAACAAACCACAACAATAAACTCTCACTATAAAGTCCATGGAAAACGTCAATAGATGAAATGCAATGATGGAGGTAGATAGTGTAGAAATCAGCACATTGAATGTGAATGTAAAGATAGTCCTACCGGACAGATGAATGGGATCAGGATCGCTCCTTTCTTCATGGGATGGCAACAAATCCTTGGACAGTCCTCATGCACAGGAAGACACCAGACAGATCATAGCCCAAAACAAGAGACGATCCAGGACAAAACAAAGAATCCACAGGTATCAGAACGTAAGGTAGGCAGACAGGAACTTCAGGCATGAAACACAAAATACTTTTGTTTTTTTTTGTTATCACTGGCCCCCTTTTAAATGTTGTGCTGGCCTCCTTGTACCCAACAGCCCCTGCTCCCTCAGAAGATGACCAATAACAGCCATTGCAGGGACTGCTGGAAGATGAAGTTTCAATCCCCAGTAGCACTGCTACAACGTAATCGGAGCACTTTGATGCACTCATATTGACATAAGGGCACCTAGAGTGAATGAAGCTCCTTTTGTTAAACGTAAGTAGTTACATTCTATTAACATACAAGTCTTCTTTGATGCCAAGATGAGACTGCCTATCGTCACGACAGATGAGTATTAATGTGTTTCTTCCTCCTCCCATTATGCATACACTTTGCTGGTGACCAGTAATCTACTTCATCACCAGAAATGAAACTATTTTTTTTTTTTGTTTTTTTCGGTCAGGGTGCAGCTGGACCTCATGTCATTTACAGCAGGAGCAAGATATTACCGTTTAACATATTTATACTTGTTGCTGATACCCATGTTTAAGTCAACAAATAAAGGTTTTTGTGTGCCTCTAATTTAGAGATGAGAAGTTCTTTATTGCACTAGTGGATGTTTCATGTAAGAAGCTACCCTACCAGTCAATGGTCACTGACCCACCACCAAACCGGTCATGCTGAACGATGTTACAGGCAGCATAACATTCTCCACGGCTTCTTCAGACCCTTTCACGTTTGTCACATGTGTTCAGGGTGAATCTGCTCTCATCTGTGAAAAGCACAGAGTGCCAGTGGTGGACCTGCCAATTCTGGTATTCTACGGCAAATGCCAATCGAGCTCCATGGTGCTGGCCACTGAGCACAGAACCCACTAGAGGACGTCAGGCCCTCAGGCCACCCTCGTGAAGTCTGTTTCTGATTGTTTGGTCAGAGACATTCACACTAGTGGCCTGTTGGAGGTCATATTTTAGGGTTTGGTAGCGCTCATCTTGTTCCTCCTTGCCCAAAGGAGCAGATACCAGTCCTGCTGATGGGGTAAGGACCTTCTACGGCCCTGTCCAGCTCTCCTAGAGTAACTGCCTGTCTCCTGAAATCTCCTCCTTGCCCTTGAGACTGTGCTGGGAGACACAACTAACCTTCTGGCAATGGCACGTAGTGATGTGCCATCCTGGAGAAGTTGGACTACCTGTGCAACCTCTGTAGGGTCCAGGTATCGCCTCATGCTACCAGTAGTGACACTGACCTTAGCCAAGTGCAAAACTCTAGTTAAAAAACAGTCAGAAAAATGAGTAGGGGAAAATGTCAGTGGCCTCCACCTGTAAACCATTCCTGTTTTGGAGGTCATCTCATTGTTGCCCCTCTAGTGCACTGGTTGTTAATTTCATTAACACTAAAGCAGCTGAAACTGATTAACAACCCCCTCTGCTACTTAACTGACCAAATCAATAGTCCAGAAGTTTCATTGCCTTGGTGACAAACTCTGATTAAAACGTGTTCCTTTAATTTTTTCGAGCAGTGTATTTATTAACCTTCACTAACCATTTTTTGTCAACCAACAAGACACATGTTAGTAAACCTTTTTTGAAAGTTTCATTATTTACACACCTGTTAAAATCTCCTGTTTTGTACTATGTACACAGGACAATAAATTTGAACTTGAACTTTATTTGACCAGAAAGTTCCTTCTGCTTATTTGTAATGTGGTCCCCGGCCGGGACGCCCAGGAGGACGTGAGGAGGGCTTGTGCCTCCTCCAGACCGCGAGGGGGCGTCCGTCCTGGTTCTGTTGGGAGCCACGGGTCGAGGGCATGGAAGCCCTACCCTGTAGGGGCCCGTGGTCACCGCCAGGCGGCGCCCCGATGCCGGTTTACCCCGTGTGGTCTTTGGCCGGGGATGGAGCCTGGCCGGGACGCCTTGGAGGACCAGAGGAGGGCGTGTGCCTCCTCCAGACCGAGTGGGGGCGTCCGTCCTGGTTATGCAGGGGGCCTCGGGTAGGGGGCTTTGAAGCCCAGCCCTGTAGGGACCCGTGGCCACCGCCAGGCGGCGCCCCAGTGCCTGTTTATCCCGGGAGCCCGGCACTTCCGCCACACCAGGAAGTGCCCGGGGGAAGACGACCGGGAGACACGGACGGCTTCCGAGTGCGCAGCCGGCACTTCCGCCACACAGGGGTGTGGCCACCGCTAAGTGCCGGGAAGCAGCTGGAACCCGTCCGGGTTCCCATAAAAGGGGCCGCCTCCCTCCAGTCAGCGGTGGAAGTCGGGAGGCAGTATTGACGGAGCTGGGGAGAGGACTGGAGGCGGCCAGGAACAAAGGCACAGTGACTGTGAGCCCTGGACTTTTGGGGAATCGGTGCAAGAGGCACTGGGGTTTTGTGAGTGCACGATAACTTGCTGTACATAGTGTAAATAAAAGTGTGATGGGTGAAAATATGTTGTCCGTCTGTCTGTGCCGGGGCCAGCGTTCACAGTTAATAAGTAAATCTTAGCTCACAGATCACACACTGATGACAAACTGATTACTAGTTATTTGTCATCTCTGGCTACAATGAGTTATACTTCTTTATTCTTTATGAATACTTTGTTTTCTTGCAGAATACACCTTTATGTCCAAAATGGTGTCACAATAAACTTAGTTGTCATTTCCTGTTTTGTTTCATCTGTGTTTCTTTTTTGGTATTTTTGCTGTAGTTTTGCTGACAAGTTTCTAATAAAAATACTTGTGTACTGCTTGTCAGACTCTTGAGCGTTGGACTGTTAGTGACGAACATGACTACAAACAAAGCAGTCACAGAGAACTTTGCCTTCTAGCCTGAGGCAATGTTTGCAAACTGAGATTTTTAAGATGAAAGATGAGATGTCCTGCGATGCAACATGAAAGTGCCTCCTCGTGTCACATGCTCATAGTGAATACCAACGTGAACCTCAGGAAAGAGTGACAAAGTGATTGACATCAGTGGAGGGTCTGAAATGACTGTTCCAGACTTCTTATAAGAAGATGGCAAAGGGCTTCTTAGAAGACAGGCAAGTGACAGCTGCTTAGATTAAAGATTGATTGTACTGTGCTTTACACAGAAACTACACAAAAAGGGGAATCATTTTCTGTTTCTTTTGTACTGTCTCTGGTTTTACATTTTTTGTTTTTGTTGCTTTGAATTCTATACTGATTTAGAGCTGCTTCAGATAAGGTCTGCTGGGGATTTGCTTGTTTATTTTTAATTGTTCCATTCGTGTATATGTGCGTTCGTCACAAAGTAGACCAATACAAATTCCACTTTGTGGGTAATAAAGGAGATCAACTATTTTTTTATTCTTCCATTTTGTATATTTTTATAAATCTATTTTTAGTCATTCTCCCTAGAATGACTTCATCTTGTGAATATCTTTAACTGTTAACTGTTAACCATTTCAGTTTTAAATGGCTGGAATGACTGGAGAAAGAGAATTTACCAATATTTTTCTAAAGTTAATGCTAATTTTAGTTATATTCTGAACAGGACTGCTTTTTTGGTAGAAGTTTGTCAGATTTTGACCTCCTTCCACTACAACCCCATTCATGTTGCTATTTGCAGCTAATAAGAAATTGTGTCAGTTGCAAATTTAGAGATATGATTATTGGTGGAGCTTTCTTTTTAAACTATCCAGAATGCAGGTATAAAGAACAAAACCATAATTATTATTACATATTATAATTGAATCAACCTTTTATATATTGTTTTGTCTTGGTAGAGTAATATTTTACTCTACTTTCCCCTTTTGTATTATTAGTGTGTAGCCTTTGTCAGAATGCCTCAAATTTTACAGGCCTACCACTGTTTATAAGGTATTGTATCATATAACTTCTCCCCACCTTCCCTTCTACATGTATAACCTCAGGCAATTAGGTTAGGTTAGGTGTAGTAAAAGACAAGCAGGAGTTAAGTTACACTTTAAATAATGTATTATAGATAATATTCATAAATAATAACAATATGCAAAGTACATTTCAATATTGGCAACCATACAACCTGATAAATGGTGATGTGTAGTTTCAGGCAGCACACAAACTTGTTAGTTACTTAAAATGGCTCTAGTTAAGGCATCATTTGTGATCAGCTTTCTTCAGAACATGCCACATGCCTGTCTCAATATGGCTGCCAAGCTGTACTCTTTATTGTGTTGTCCTTTTCAGTTCATGGTGTGTGAGATGGTCTTTCATCAGATGTTTGTAAGAGGGGGAGCGAGGTAAAGCAAGCAAATTTATAGGTTTCCTGTCCAACCCCTAGAGCCAATAGGGCATCATGATCCTTAAAGGCTTTTGATACAAGCCAATTCCAAACAGCCATACTTCAGACCAATGAGGGGACACCTGCCACCCACCAAAACCATTTGTTAAGGAGAAGTTTGCCAGTTAGGCAGTCTGGCTTTCCTGTGGGGGTTGACTGAGAGAGCCCTGCAGAGAATCACTGGCCAAACTTGTTTGAGGAGCTTCTCCCAACCCTGTGGTAAAATTACAAAGTTCTGGTTCTTAAAGGGGGGGATGGAGTTCTTAAATAGACATTAGTGTTACAAGTCACCAATAAAGGCATACAAAATATTTATCAACTTATATGCAAAATTTCACACCACAACATATATAAACACATATTTATAATTATGGTGTACCTTATAAATGATTTTAGTTTTCAGAGTGTATTTTTTTTATTATATTATTGCGATATGTAATGAAATGTTGACATATTCATAGCTGAAGATTTAGCATATTAAATTTACATCCATCCATTTATCACCAAACCCATGTACTTTAATTCAAATCTATGGAAGTCCAAAGCCTATCTGAGCAGGCATTGGGTAATAACCAAATCATTTAGAACTAAGTAACTAATCTTTTTACAGAACCTCAAGAAATATAACAAACAACCCAGCCCCCAATATATGCAAGAATTAACATAAAGAAGAAAACTTTTGACATGGCTGATAATATGACAGCAGTCACAATTAGGCATTATAAAAGCATGTTGTCATAGGTATGAAGGAGCCCTTGCAGTATTTTTTGACAATCTTCTACTGAATAATTCCTTGGCTTAAAGTACTGCAAGTGCCACACAGTATGGACGGGCATCCCAACCAAGAGAATGGAAGGTTCCTTAACCAGACGGGAGACTGACCGACCGACCGCATGTGGACCGACAGGCATCCCGGCAAAGAGAGAGAAAAGCACCATACCTGAGTTAAGACTCCTCAGATGAATGGATGGACATTCTAGACAAAGGAGAGCAAAATTCCTTACCCGGATGGGAAGCCCTAGTCAAATGGACAGGTGTCCCAGCCGGATATATTTGGAGTACCTTCTCTGACCAGGATAAAAGGGAAGGGCACTGACGAACTGTTGCTGATGGCTGTTTATTCCCCTAGGATGCTCGATGGCGGCAGACCCTGGATATTGGTGCCAGTAAATCAGTAAGACGTGCTAGGAAATGTAATCCAGTAACAGAGCCTTGCTGGGGTCTGCGGCTGCCACAAGTGGGTGCTTCAGGGAGTTACATTCCCTGTTTTTGGGAACTTTTGTATGACCCGGAAGTACTTCAAATGGGCAAAAGTCCTGGCCCCGGAAGTACTCCTGAGTCCCCAATAAAAGGGATTGCACTGCCTTGTCCAGACAAGTCAGAGCTGGTAGGAAGGAGGGCAACACTCGACTGGAGGAGAGCAGTGTGAAGTGGAGGGTGGCGAGGAGGAGAAAGAAAAGAAGAAACGACTTGTTTTGTGTTTATGTTTACAAGATCTGTAATAAAACACCCTTTATTTGAGCCTGGGACTATCTTGTGCATTTGTGTTTGGGGTTTAGGGCTCACTGGCACCAATAACCTTCACAGTATATAATGCTAGTGTGTCAGAGAACAAATTTGCAGCATTGTTCATAATGGCAATCTGTTTTCTCTTCATTCTCTTCTCCAGTGGGTCGAGATTGTGTCCCATAATTAAGCTTGCTTATTAATCATCTGGTTTGGTAGGTCTCTCTTAAAGTGACATTACTGGCCCAGCACACCACAGCATTGAAGGTCGTACTGGCTATCATAGAGTTACAGAACATGTAAAGAATTTCACTATCCATATCAAAGAGATGCAGTCTCCAAACAAATCAGAGTCTGATCTGCCTATTCTTACATTGTTCCTTTGTGTTATTGTACCATTCCAGCATATCATTGATGTGGACCCCCAAATACCTGTAGCAGTGCACCACCTTTGCATCCTATCCTAAATAGTGACTGGACATAGAGGCTCTTTGGTGCAACAAAAATGAGCAACCAGTTCCTTGTTTTTGCTGATGTTAACTTCTCCACCTGCCTCCTATACTCTGTCTCATCCCCCTTGTCAAAATACCATAAGTGCAGAATCATCTGAGAATTTCAGCATGTGACCTGGCCTGGTTTTATACAGTATCTATGGTCCAAGGTGTACAGGATGAAGACAAAATGTGGCAGGACTGTTCCTTGTGTGGCTCCAGTGTTGCTCAAATCCACATCAGAAACATTGTCCTTAAGCCTTACAAACTGTGGCCTACCCGACAGATAGTCCATTACCCAGGACAGCATAGACTCATCCGCCAGCATATATCCCAGAGTTTACTTGACAGGGATGACTGGATGGTACTGAAAGCACTGAAGAAATCCAAAAACATAATCCTCACATTATTGCCAGCTTTGTCCAGATAGGAAGAGGCCATGTGGAGCAGAGAGGTAATTGCATCTTCCACTCCGATCTCTGCCCAATAGGCAAACAGCAATGGGTCCAAGTGGCCTTTTACAAGAAAGCTTACAGTTCAGGACCAGCCTCTTGAAGGTCTTTGTGATGTTGGACATTAGGGCTACTGGTCTGTAGCAATTAGGTGAAGAGATGTCTGCCTTCTTTGGAGCTCTTCATGGAACTCCAATCCATTACAGGGCACATATATACGTTGTACACCAGTATAGAGTTATGCATCAACCCAACCTTCTCATGCTTGGAATGTGAGGGTGAACCACTGTATACAAAAAAAGACCAACAATAATACATGAAGGTCATATAACCTGTGACCAGACCATGCTACCAGTTCAGTCTTCTTGAAGGCATCAGTGTTCTACTTATGATTCCCCATATTAAACTTAACCCAGCAGGAAGCAGTCACTGACTGGGAATTTTTTTTAACATATTGATATATATACTTTCACCGATTTAGCATAAAAGAAGAAATAAATTCAATAAAAATGTGCATTTATAATGTTTTACAGATGATGGCCAAAAACAGATAATGGACAGGAACCCACGGAGAACACTACTACTGCTTATCATTCCAGAGTTTCTGTTTAATTTGTGATTTCTTGGTTTTGTCTAATTGTAAGCCGTCCCAGCTTTTTTTTCCAAGATTTCTCTATTTTATAATTTTATAGCCTTTTAGCAGTTCTTTTTTCCAGAAAGAAGGAATAGACATGTTCTTTAAAGAATCTTGTTTCTCTTTCCTTGCCAGGTAGAAAACATCCAGCATTCCTCTGCCTGCCTCATTGCCATTCATTTATCTAAACAGACCCCCAACCTTATTGTAAATAGCATTTATACTTCAGTTAACATAGACCTTTTTTGTAATTACCTATTTACATTTCTCTCTATTATAAAAGAAAATCCTGAGACAAGACTTTCTGGGAGATAATTTCAACTCCCGCGAGAGATAATTTCAGGCTCCGCGAGACAAGAACATTTACAACCATGGCCATGTGGTTTTACGTCGTAAAAAGGTTCAAAACATTGGCACGATGCAAATGCAGAGCAGGTTAGAGATTATGAAAGTACAAAAATTCGAAACTCTCATAAAACTGATAGTAAAGATCACATTAGCGCTAACAAAGAGAAATTATTACTCAGTGAAATAACGGCACAGCAAAAAGAGATCTAATATATGGACATAGGTAATATGACAGAAGTATGCAGATATTTTAAACTTTAAGTCTGAGACTTGCAGATCGTCGTGTTGCCATCAGGGAAAAGTAGTATTTCTTCCCAATGAAGAGGCCTATCCGTGAGAATTAAAGGATTTGTTGTTTGGTGAAAGTGAAATCCACATATACGGGTGGCAGAGAAGTGAAGTGGCTGGTGCATAGTCCCCACCTGGGGGTTGGCGAGCAAAGCGAGCAGGGGGCAGAGCCCCTTAGTATTATATAAAATAATATAATTAAAAATATGCCTACAGATCACAGCAGCCACAAAACAGCAAACAATCTGAAAATGAAAGGTACATGTGAGGAATTAAAGACCCACTGCATGTAGAATTGTCACACTTGTGACAGTAAGTCACAGGTGAGGTTCAACTTGCAAATTTGGAGCTTAATAACAGGTCTGCCTGTTTCTGTGTTGTTTTTGCCCCTTTCATCCTTGTGCATTGAATGCCAACTACATATATAGGACAATTTAAGATTCTATTGGCACACATTTGTCCATGTATATAATTTGGCACGTATATGTTGTCGTTTATTATACTGATGTTATTTCAGGAACATTTTTGAAACAGAAGTAAACTCAAATAAAACAGAAAGTAAAACTGCAGTAAAATAAACTGAAAACTGAAAAATTGAAGTAAAACTGAAGTAAACAGAAGTAAAACTGTTTAAACCTTTAAGTAAATAGAACCCTTCTCTGTGATTTTTAAGAACAGTTCTCGTCAGAACAAATATAACCAAAAAGTAATTATAAAATCAACATGGCCTTTCAATTCATAGCTATTAGGTTTGTAATAACATTATGAAACTTCCAGTTAGAAGTGTGAAGAAAGATCACAACAGCAACTTGACATGAAGTGTTTATTTATTTCGTTGATCTGATAATGTCTCTTCAATTAACAAAGTTTTTTAATTGTTCGGCATTGCATGAGATGAAGAAGCTACAGTATACTGATCATAAAAAGTGTATTAAAAAAGGAATCAGAATTCGACTTGGAACAGCTGCAAGAATGCAAAAGCAAAATGCTCTGCGGTTGCCATTAATCTGTGTTCTTCTGTCTCAGACTCCTGTATTTATATATATCTATATCACGGTCTGGCCAGGATTGTTGGTGTAATCAGAGAGGATTACCAGGTCAGGATCTGATCAGTGAGATTAGTGCTGTGATAAGTAGTTTAGTTATTCTTGTGTACTCTTGCTGCCCTCAATAAAGGAAATGTTTCTAAAACTACTTTACAGATTACAGAGTCTTGTTCTTACTGCCAGAAATGCAGGCTAAGGAGAAACATTTCTGTACACTATATACCGAGTCAATGAAAAAAGCATTTCTTTTACAGCATCTTCAGCAATGTGACAAATTAAAACTTGGCTCATTCAAGACTCCGCCAAACCAGAGCAGATCTGCTAGTGTGTAGTTAGAGGAGAATGTTTCATGAAATATGATTAGTAGAAAGGGAAGTATTTCTTGTGAGTTTGGGGTAAGGCTGCGAATATTCAAAACAGGTAACTCAATTTGGTATGAAAACTAAATTTAATTGATGCTCACATTCACAAAATAATTTCTTTACTGTACAGAGAGCTACATAATATAAAATAAATGTGACAAATATAATAAGATACAAAGTAAGCACTTAAGAAACCAACAATGCTTCTCTGTGGGAATGGTGTTCTTCGAGTGATTAGAAGTGCTGGGTTTGTGCCACACATGGCATTTTAAGATGGCTAAGTAGTTCTATTTTCGTTTCATCTAACCAGAGAACCTTCTTCCATGTGTCTGGGGAGTCTGCCACATTTTCTTGGGCAAGCTGCAAATGTTTTTTCTCATTTTTTTCTTTAAGCATTTTTTTTTCTGGTCACTCGACCATAAGGCCCTGCTCTGTGGAGTGTATGACCTAAAGTGGTCTTATGGACAGATACTTCTTATCTCTGCTGTTCATCTTTGCAGCTCCTTCAGTGTTACCCTTGGTGTCTTTGTTGCATCTCTGATTAATGCCCATCTAGCCTGGTCTGTGAGTTTTGGTGGGTGGCCTTCTCTGGTCAGGTTCCTAGTGGTACCATATTCATTCTATTTTGTTATAATGAATTTAATGGTGCTCTGTGTGATATTCAGTTTGGGATATTTCTTTATAACGCAACCTTGATCTATACTTCTCCACAACTTTGTCTCTGACATGTCTAGAGTGCTCCTTGGTCGTCATGCTGCCTGCTTAGGGGTGTTGCAGTGTCAGAGGCTTTCAGAAAAGGTCTATCTATGCAGACATCATGTGACAAATCATGTGACACTTTGATTGCACACAGGTGGACCAAAATCAACTAATTATGCAACTTTATACGTAAAGTTAATTGGTTGGAGCAGATCTTACTTAGGAGTTTCACAGCAAAGGGAATTAATACAGTCAATTACATAAAATCCAAATTAAAATCCATTTTAATTCCAGATTCTAATGTGACAAAACAGGACAAACATCCAGAGGATTGAATATTTTCACAAGGCAGTGTATTCTGTTCTCTTACATAAGTGGGGTGAGATGACGTCATAACTCATGTGTCTTCTGTGTTGCATGACCAGCACTATTAATTGCATCCAGTAGGGCGGCTTCCATGCGAACTGAGAACAAAATTGCAACAAGATTCTGTAACTGTTACAACAATAAAAACAAGAGCTTGAAAAACAAAATTTGTATATTCAAAAATATTCAGAAATAGCTTAGATGAAAAAACTAAAGGAAATCACAATTGTCTTTTAAAACACACATGGAGGGATTTTGGGAAACAGATTATTTAAGGGAGGTGACCTACAGTACATTCTAATTGGAGAAAATATTTGTTGTTACCCTAAAATACTGCAAATCAGCTTCGCTGACAGAGAAGAATACCATTCAGGCTGTAGCCTTATGATTCTAAATTTCCTGCTGTATTTTATTACACCTATAATATTTGTTGCCAAATGCTATAAATCAAGAGGGTGTTTCAAAAATGTACTTGGGTCACAGACTCATAACCATCTTCTTATATAATACGCTGTCTGTTTGTCCTGGATTTTAAATTGCCTGTAGCTCGCAAACTGTTTGAACTATTGACCTGAAATTTGGTGCACATATACTATGTGACGTCTACTATTAGCTTTCATGGTCATGCTTGACCTCCAAGGTTATTCCTCTTTTTATTTTGATTTTATTTTATTGTAGAATCAACTCTCAGCAGCGGCCAGCAGGGCGGCGATGCTGCGCATGCGTACAGGCGCCGTTCTGATTCCTAACACCTTCACTGTCATTTCCCCTAACTCTTCATATCTTAAATCATTCTTGAGACAGACTGAAGACTTAAGTGCCAGCTTAAGTGAAAAATTAAGGAAAACGTACTAAGTAATTGGAACACAAACACTGACTTAATCAGTTTTAATGCGAAAAGATGCCGACAAAAGAAGAGAAGAAGTGGCCGCTAGGGTGGAGAAATGAAGAGCTGCTCAGGAAGCAGCAAGCGTGTCAACCTCTGAGCAAGCGAATGCTAAACGAACACAGAAAGAGTATAAAAACTAGGAATGCTCACGTGAAGTGTATTCACTGCATGTTATCGCACAGTATGCCGTTACTGGTCCTATCATAAAAACTGTCCTCTGTGTTTGATCACATTTTAAGATGACCAGCTATCTTCAAAGTGGTGTACTTAGAGGTGGTTTAATACCACTATGGTTGCAGATTTTTATTTCAACCAGTTTCATAAAACAATGAGTCATTTAGAAATATGCTCTTTCATGATTTTCATTTAGCAGAAATTTTATTTTTCATTTATTATTATTAAAATTAATATAGTTTATTTCTGTATAGTGCTTTTCACTGTGTGCTGGCGCAGAGCGTAAAGTTCTCAGGTAAAATGCAAATATACATTTTAAAAATTACTAAATCCAGAATTAGTAAATATAAAGGCACAGATTTGTTGCAACACCCAGAAAACAAAGTAGAAACTGATTAACATATAGTGCATGAAAACCAACGATATCAGTCCTTTAATGCAGGGTTTTTTAAATTATGAGTCGCATGATGTCTGAACTGTGCTGAGTCATCAATCATAATAGTACTGAATGGGAAAGGGCTGCGTATAGTTTGCAGAATACCTTGCAATGGGTTGCTGCAGGCATGGGTAAAAAAAAGCTAATGAACCACTGCTTTAATGAATTGTTGAACGATGGTCAGTTGACAACGGAGGACAGGAAAACAAAAGCTCCAGTCGGCAGCATCCCCATAGTAAATACACCCCTGGCTGTTCTATAGTCAGTTATAACAAAGAATGTCAAAGACAAAGTCAGACACTGTCACAATCCTGGAGACCTTTGGCCAACTAGCCGCCCATCCCTTCCTGGGCATTTTGTAGCAGAGTCTGTGCTGGGCTAGTCAATATTATGACAGAATCATTCAATCAATTGATTCCAATGTTCCCAGTATCAGATTATTTTTTTTCTGCACTCCCCATCAATAACTGTCAGTATTTACATCTATCAGTCATCAGTTTTTTTCTGACCTGCTTATTCCTGAACAGGGACGCAGGGGTTGCTGCAGCCTATCCCAGCTAGCACAGACTGCAAGGAAGGAACAAACCCCTGGACAAGGCGCCAGTCCATAATAGAGTGAACACATATACACATACACACACCACAAGTTTAGTATCTTTTATTTATGCACCTAATCTGCAAGTTTTTGGACTTTGAGAGAAAGCCAGAGTACCCAGAGGAAACCGATGCAGACACAGGGAGAACAGACAAACTCCACACAGGGAGGACCTGGGACGCTACCCTATCTCTCTATTATATAAAAAATCCTGCAACGAAACAATGAAGATTTTGTCATGTCCCACGAGATGAGACTTTGGTCTTTCAAATCATGTCCTCTTCTCAACCATATTCAACCACGCACACGGTAATCTCACCTCTCATTCGTGTGAATGCTTTTGACAGACACAGTTTCTGCTCTCTCAGCTCTTATAAATTTTAACGTTTTCCTCACTTTAAGTTCTCAATAAAAGAAGACTTATTATGTCCAAATCTTATTGAAGAATTTTATCACAAAAGGTTATCAAAAGAAAATATTAGTACATGGGCAATCCTAGCAGCATGAAACGATGAAGTCAAACAAATTAACGCCAAAAATGTCGATTGGTTACACGGCAAATTGGTTAAATGCGTATCAATAGACTATGCTGAAACATTCAGTGGTGATCGTGCAGAAGATGAAAACATCAACTTACAATATGACAAAGAATATCTACAACCGTTAACACCATCCGGTCTTCTACTGCATGAATTACTGTAGAAAGATGGATGTATCTAGAAAAGGTAATGTAGTACCTTATACCCTATAATGTAGTTATTGTAGTTCCACAGATAACATTACACAAACAAAGGCGCTCTTGATATGCCATTCGCATTAAAACGTTAACAATTTCCCATTAGAATAGCTTTTGCAAAGATAATTAACAAATCTCAGAGCCAAACCTTTGAAAAAGTTATTTTATTTAATAGAGAGAAAGAAATAAAATTCAGTCACAGGCAGTTACACGTTGTGTTGTCATGATGAAAGTCCAAACACAGAATCAAAATTCAATGCAATTCAAAAAATTGAATTCAAAAAATTGTCTTTACTGAAGTTTTACAGTAAATGTGTAAGTTTAAAAAGTATTTGTATATTCATTTCAAAGCCAAACAGAACAAAATCGTATTACGCAACGAATAATTCTTAATGCAAAATGAAACATAATTTACTTTCAAATTATTACATTTTACTATTTTTTAATATGGTTAATTATTCGCTGTAATGTAAAATAGTTCTATTATACATACGTAACAATTCCCATAAAAATAAAAATCTGTTTAAATTGTACAACTGCATCACGATACATCCGCGACAGAACCACAAAGAGGCTAGCCCATAGCGTAGGCATGGAGGTTGATGAGCGAAGCGGGCACAGGGCAAAGCCCCCTAGTTTGCATAAAATTCCAGCGGCAAATTCCATTTAAAACAGGTGATTTAGACAGAATATGGAAATATACAAGGAAAAGTAAGTGTTTAAAACTTTGACAAAAATACAGATTTCTTAAGTAAGACCAACTACTAACTTGGAAAACTGGTTGAAATAAAATCTCACACTAACCTAAGTCACACTAACTTGGTATTTAAAATTTTTATGCAAAAACTGAATCATAATATTATTACTAACTTAAAGAACTTCCTGGGTATACTGTAGATATTATTGGCTAAATTTTAGCTTCCTATTGCCCAGTCTGAATATAATCTATGACAAGATAGTCTTGATTGATATATTTTAATATTCACATTGATGTGAAATTAGGCACCATTATCAAGCATTTTCTTTTGCTGAATAACTTGATACACTTTTGCCAGATATAAAATGTTGTAACACATCCTCACAATCAGATGTTAAATGTTTATTTATTTGTGGTGTTCACATTCCCAACATAATTACCTCTCCTCCAAATGAAGCAGTCTTACCTCACTGCCTAAACTTATTTCATCTGCAAATACCAATAAATGCATTGGTTAAATCCAAACTCGTGGGGCATATGGAACAGAGCAGTACCTCAAAATTAACTGACATTCCTCACATATGACTAGAGCTTGTCTCTGTAAATGTTTCTGGAAATGAATCTTCATACAAAAGTATTTATAGCAAAAACAGACTCAGCATAGTTTAACACTAGCAGATGCACTTAGGGTGGTGCCGTGGTTAGTGCTGTTGCCTCAAAGTCCCACAGTGCTTGAATCAAATGTGGAGTTGGCACATTTTCCCAGCATAATTGAAACTCAGTCACTGTATTATAGCATGTATTTTTAATATTATTAAAAAATCTTTATTGACAGAAAGTCTTCAAATATACCTGTATAATTTTCAGGTCAGATACAGAACTAAATGTATTTAATAATAATAGACTGATTTTAAATGAACTTTTTTTGCTAATGGGTTGCTAATGCTAACACCAGTTGCTCATACTTCTCCTGAAGACCCTTGAGAGGCTAGTCCTAAAATAGCCATGCCCCCTGGTTCCAGAACATCTGGTTCCTCTGCAGTTTGCTTCTCAGAAACAGATAGGTGTGAAGGATGATCTGAAGTACATTCTCCATAGTGGCTAATCCCACTTGGACAAAGTCGGCACTCCAGTCAGGATAATGCTCTTTGTTTTTTTCCCATTGCCTTTAACAATATTCTGTCTCATCAACTGGGGTAAAAACTCACGGCTTTGAGTCTTGATGCCCCCCATCCTCCTGGCTAAAAGACAGCAGTTTGTGAGGCTGACAGATTGTGTGTTAGAAATGGTAGTGTGTAATACTGGAGTACCTCAGGGAACTGTCCTGACGCCTTTCCTATTTACTCTCTGCATAACACACTTCCTGTACAATACCAGCCCTTGCCATCTACTGAAATGTGTGGTCTGCAAACACAGTGGCGCTATACAAGAAGCACCAGAGCAGGCTGGGCTTCCTGAAGACACTCAGGTCTTTTGATGCATGCAGCAAGCTGCTGTAAATGTTCCGTCAGTCCACAGTAGCGAGTGTGTTGTTCTATGCAGCAGTCTCCTGAGGAAGCAACCTGAGCTCAGAAAGATGCACAATGCCTGAACAAACTTATCAGGAAAGCCTGCTCCATCACAGGGTGAACCCTGCACACACTGGAAGTTGTTGTGGAAAAGAAGATGGTGGCAAAACTGGATACCATCATGAAAATTCCCTCCATCCCCTCCAGGAGGTGCTCTCTTGGAGTACTTTCAGCCACAGGCTCATTCCACCACGATGTGCTAAGAAGCACCTCTGGGGATCTTTTCTGCCCATTGCTATCAGGTAATTCAGTGCTTCCCCCTGACATACTCGTATGTTCATTTTGAAATGTGTGTTTATTCACAGTATTTATCTGTTGATTGATTGATTAATTGGCCATATTTTTGTCCTGTGAGTATGTATCCTTGTTTTTTGTGTTTCTACTGCTGTATGCATCTGCATTTCTCATTGAGATTAGTAAAGTTTATCTAATCTAATCAAATCTAATGTAATCTAATGACACTGCCATGCTCTCTGATAAAGGAAATGCTACAAACACATCACCTTGCTAGATGTAGGTTCAGCTTTTACTGATATTGATTATCTTCTGCTCAGACATGAAAATTGTCAGCTGGTGTTCTTACATGGTTTAGTTCATATGTAAATGCTGCTACACTACATGCACAATATGGAGTACACTTGCCAATGACAAATATATAACTGCTCTTTCTTTTTCTCTATTTCTGTCTCTCCTCCTCAACTCAGTAGTATAAAGAATGGGAGACCATTTTAAAAGTTGTGTTGGAGCAGAAACATATTTAAGGTTCTTCTTCAGGGTTGGTGCTGTTTGGGCTATACAGAGGTCAGATCTTGAGTATGTATCTGGTTTTAGACTTACTGTAACCCACTCAGCTTCTGCGATGACAATGTGATGATCACGATCCTCACAATGTTAAGTAATGTTGGTAATCCATCACTATGGTCTCATGTTAGGTATAATGATCTTCAAAGATGCACGCCTGGAAAAAGCTCCTCTACATACGTTGCTTTTTGAAGACCATAATATTAACTTTTCCTTATCTTCAGAAGACCCTCAATCAAAACTAATTATATTCCTGTGCTTCTGTTTATTTCTGAGAGTTGATACATTAATTGAATGTAATGTGCTAAAGGAAATTATACTTTTTCAGTTAAATTGTATTAGTAAAAGTTAAGAGAATACAGGTAAAATGTTTTACTTTTTATTTACAGAAAAAATATTAAAATTAGGAGATAATTCAATAACAGTATGGCAACACTTGCAAAATTTACTATTTTGACTATACCTTTAGTTGTTACATTTCTACATCATGTTAGACTGACTTCCACTAGTTTATTAATGATACAAAATTCAAGTGTTTTCCTAATATACAGGATCACAAAACATTAATTTGACCCAAGAAGATTATCTATTGTAATTTTGATATGATTCTGTGTGTTTTAAAAAAATCCTAATTATTTATTTACTTATTTACTGAATAAAATAGCTGTTTTGCATTAAAAATGGATTTTAATATTAGAAAAATTAAAAGCAAACAACTTGTTAAAATAAAATATTACTATTTAGTTAATGCTAGTGCAGAAACAATTAAAAAAATTGAGAGCTAAAAATGTGTTTTGTGAAAAATGTTCCATAATTGAGAAAAATGGTTTTCATTTTTGAGTTCAGCGCCCTAGAACCAAGAGCGGCGTTTGGGGGTGGCAAGTGGATTGACCGCCCCAGGCCTCGCTTTTGAGGTCCGCATGTCCCGTTGTCAAGTTATATTCTCCAATATCAATATATTTGAGATGCTTCTAAGAGGAACCCTTTTAAAATCCCTCTTCAAGGTCAAATTCCATAAATGTACATTTTGGAGAACATTCCATAGTCCACCTTCATTGCCTGAAAAGGGTCGCCAGTAAAATTCCTTCCTAAAATAGGCATAGGCCATTAGTACTGGGTTGACTTCTCCGATATATAGAAAAAGACATTGCATCCAGATTAGACTTCGAAGATGTCATCAACGACTTTTCCAATCAGAAGGCAAGAAAAATGGATTTTTGTCTCTGAACCTGGAAACCAGTAAGAGATTTCATGATGATACCTCCACATTAATTTCACACTTCCTGTCAAAACACTGAAACTCACATTTTATTTGTAGGCCATAAACTTGTCCGAATAATAATACACAACAACATGTATCGCTAATGATAATTCAGCTGACATGACATCGACATGAGTTATGACTATGACATCCTGCATATTGAGACACAGAGTATACTTAAAATTTGGGTGCTTTTCTAGAAGAGGCCCTGCTAGTCTCTGTATGACACTGCATTGCATTTCGTGCTGTCGTCGTATTGTTATGAATTACGAATTGCAATTTCTTAATAGATTATATAGTTATATTTTGATAAAGTCTGTGTGTTATCTTGCAAAAATGTAGCTGAATACTGTAATGAGAAAATCCAGTGTATCTTAGCATTATTTTTATTAAATCTGTGCACAAGTTTATACAGTCCACACATACCGGTAACAGAGTTTGACGTAACCGGCCCCACTAAGGCCACCTCTGCCAAAATATATACAAATTGCATAAAATAATGATAATTTTATAGTATGTACCTGTGTAATAATTGAAAAACAACAAAAATAACAATAAAACAGAAAATAAACATAAGCTGGGGAAGAAACCCTGGTTATAAAATAAAACTCTGAATGGATATACAATAAAATACAATACAGTAATCCCTCGCTATATCGCGCTTTGACTTTCGCGGTTTCACTCTATCGCGGATTTTAAATGTAAGCACATCTAAATATATACTGTATCACAGATTTTTCGCTGTTTCGCCGCTTTCTGCGGACAATGGGTCTTTTAATTTATACTACACGCTTCCTCAGTTTGTTTGCCCTGTTGATTTTATACAAGGGACGCTATTGGCGGATGGCTTAGAAGCTACCCAATCAGAGCATGTATTACATATTAACTAAAACTCCTCAATGCTATAAGATATGCATCCCGCACGGAGCTTGATTGTTTACTTGTCTCTGCCTCTCTCTCACCCTCTCTGACATTCTCTGCGCCTGACGGAGGGGCTGTTTGCACAGAGTCTGTTTGCTTAAAAGATACTGACGCTCCTCTAAAAAATGCCGGCAAACTTAAAAGCACAAGTATTGATTTTTTGATTGTTTGCTTTTCTTTGAGCTCTCTCTCTCCCTCTGAAATTCTCTGCTCCTGAAGAGAAGATCTATTTGCATTCTTTTAATTGTGAGAAAGAACTGTCATCTCTGTCTTGTCATGGAGGACAGTTTAAACTTTTGACTAAAGGGTGTTATTTCATGTCTAGAGGGCTCTAATAATGTTAACAGTGTGGGAGAGTTTATAAGGGCTTAAAATATATAAAAATAACTACACAAACATATGGTTTCTACTTCGCGGATTTTCGTCTATCGCGGGGGGTTCTGGAACGCAACCCCCGCGATCGAGGAGGGATTACTGTACAATTTATGTTTGTATAGCCCAAAATCACACAAGAAGTGAGGCATTGGGCTTTAACAATCCCAGCCTTGACTCTCTAAGAAGACAAGGAAAAACTCCCAAAAAACCCTTATAGGGAAAAAATGGATGAAACTTTGGGAAAGGCAGTTCAAAGAAAGACCCCTTTCTAGGTAGGTTGGGTGTGCAATGGGTGTCAGAAAAAGTGGCTCAATACAATACAACACACAGAACAGAATACAAATAATCCTCAATAAAATATAATAGTACAACAGAAATATTACAAGTATGGAGCAGAATTCAACAGTAGATGATATCACATAATATGATTTGAATTTGTTCAGAGTCTTGGAGACCTCAGCCGTTAAGCTGCCTCCCCCTATTGGCCATTCCACTGCCAGCCAATCCAATGAAAGGACCCCTCTACCCGATGATTCTTGTGATCCTCCATCACGGATGACTTAGGTAGGCAAAACAACTTGGCGTGTGGGCCGTGGCAGCAAGTGCCACATTTGAGTACTGAGAAGGCAAACAGAATAGGTGAGGGTAAGTAACAAATTATAACTATCATGTTACTTCATATTATAACTATCATATTACTTATATGTCATCATACATGATGGAGCCCGTGTTAGACCTTTATTCTGTTCTACCTGTATGTCTGCACCGCTGTGCACTGTGGAATATTAATACATTTAGTGATAAAATGAGACCCTCATGGTAGACTGTCACACCTAGTTTAACTCCAAGCAGGCCCAAAAGGAAATAAAAAAGTTTCTTTATTAGCAAATAATCAGATTATACTTTTATGCTGCTATTACTCAGGCACAAACTGTAAATTAGCATTGTGTCCTTTATCAGACAAAGACCTGCATTACAAAAAAAATTAAATGACAGCAAATTTGTAACAAGAAAAAGAAGCAGAGCTGCACTAATTCCGTGTACTGTGTGAAATGTACATTTTATTACACTTTTTAAACCTATACACTATTGACTGTTTTATTTTATTTTACAGAGCAGAGTCCCTTTTTTGGCATTTACAGGATATGAACCGAGCAAGTGCAGGGCCTCAGAGCCACCACTCAGCCCAAGAGAAGCAAGAAGATGTTAAAAAAAAATATGTCGCATTTTTGAACAAGCATATAAGACGGGATATGATTTTATGATTGATTTTTCGTGTTTCAAGACCCGTCTTATACGTGAATATATATGGTAGGTCACAGCATTCATGGCAACTACCTGTTTTAAAATTTTCTAGCTTTGCTGGGAAGTAATCATCCAGGAGCTCTACACTACATATAACTACACATACTTTTCTGATGGAAATTGCAATTTTAAGATATGGAAATCAATTTGGATGTTCTACAGACACACACACATACAGGCACCATACTAAAATCAACTTTTCTCAATATTTGAACATCATAGACTTGGAATCTGAATTTAACTCATTAACAAATTTCCATTTAATGAAAGTAAAAACAAATAACTAGTGTTCAACATAAGTGACAAAGTGAGAGGGCGGAAATTTAAAAACCAATAAGCACACATGTAACCAGAGTTGAAATGTTATTCTTAAATTTGAGGTCAAAATGTAGGGACAATATTATAGTATTTGTTAACCAGAAATATTTCTAAACTACAAAGCAATTAAAAGCAGTTGTTGCCTGGGAGCACTTCTGGGTAAGGCAGGAGCCCATTATAAAAGGGCTCAGCAGTTCCTGCAGCATCCCTTGGTGGCACCCCTGGAATCCCACCAGAGCTGAACCAACAAATACCAATTCCCATAGTGCCCTGAGTGAGGGAATCTGAGGTTCCATTGCACCTCCAGGAGTCTTCCCAATAGCAGCAATGAATAAGTCCCTTTTAAATTGTGCCATAAAAACAAATGATGTCTTCAGGTGCCCAATAAATAGAAGAATACAATAAATATATTTTAAATTATCCAGGTTGAGAGGTAAACACCTTTCTGTTCTTACATTCTCTCTGTCCTCGTCAGGACATCGGATATTTCAACCACAGAGCTGATGGCATTCCAGTCCACCACACAGACCTGAACTGTCACCTGCATCGGTAACCCACAGTTTCAGGGAAACTTGTTGTCCTCTGGATGCCGCCACACCTTGATCCTCCTGTGGTCTCTCTCTCTATAATGTCTACTCTGCTGCTCAGCAGATGTTATTACTGCCACAATACTGAACCTTCATGCAGCCATCGGTCCTACACTCAAGGTCCCCGTCAGTGTCTGAAGCACAAGGCCCTTCAGGTACATAAATGCTGCCCCTCTGAGTGCATACCTTGCACTTTGTGAAGCGTGTGCCCTTTAACTTTCCTGTTTTTTTTTTTTTTGGTTTCGGTGCCTTTTACCACCCCTGGAAAAATGGATGGCTGCCCATGTCGCCCATACCTAAATCCACTGCCTTCAGCACTTTTTCTCCAGCTATAAATATAAGCCCAGTGAGCTTATGGGCATAACACATCTCCAGTTGATAAAGCAAGGAAAAGAATCAGCTGAAGGAGAGCAACCTCAAGTTAATGCCTCACTACTCGATTTACTTAAAGAAAAAGGTGGCTTTTCCATTTTTTCCCATCTGGCTTTTATTATAATTCCAGCTAAAAATCATGATCAGTATCAGGACTACAGCAGCAATGAAGGCATAATTCCCAGGGAGCTGGCCTCTCACTACTCTGCGAACAGGATGTAAAAGGCTCAACATCAGCTGCCCAGAGCTGTAATACTCAGTAGTCATGTCTGAGTGTTTATTTTAAATTATTTTAGCAAGATAAGCTTTTATTTTTGGGGCAACAGAAGAATAGTTAATGCTAAATTCTGAATGATGTTGCATACAAGGTATTTTATATAAATACAGCTCGGATAGCTTGCCAATGTAAATGCCTGGTCATTTTTTCATGGCTTTCACATGCACTACTGAGACATGAAGAATGTGTATGTATTGAAAGGAAGGGGTTTACTGTAGTCGTATTTTAACACAGTCTGTTTATTATACAAGTCAAAAATTACACTAAAAGAAAAACACTCAGTGAAAATGAATCCATCCATTCTATTTTAAGAATGAGGTGGCAGTTACTTTAGAGACTTCACATATTCAGAGAACATTCATTTTCCGAACACTCTGAAATACTGGGCTGTGCTTATTCAATTTTGTACTTATTATATTCTTGTTCCAAAATGTATTAAATACAAAATGAGTCCTACATCTCTGAACAGGAGCCTCACACTTCCCTATCTGCAGGTTCCAAACTCAGAAAAACATCTGCTACCTCCCAAATCTTGCCAAAGGAGTCAGTAAGGCCTAGTTTCCTCAAACCATCAGACACAAAAACGAAAAGTCTAAATTCCAAAGCAATCCTTAATAATTCTTTTGATAAACAGTAGGATGACTGGAGTTCCAAAGAAAAGTTGGGGTGCGGCCCCATTTGATGCAACTGTGGGAAAAAAACAAAACACAAATAAGCAGTTGGTGGTACAACAGAATTCAGGCTTTGAGAATACCTTCTTAACCAGTCAGGCTCGGTAGAAAAAGGAGCTCAGTCGTGGGGAGTTTAACCAGGCGCAGGCTTCTGCTTGAAGTGAGATGGCCTTTTCTGAGAACGTCGCAGTTTTATAGCATCTCAGTCTACATAGTCAGGGGTGGTTTCTCATTGCTGCGGAGACAAAAAGAGCTGACATGGTTAGCTAGCAACTGCACCTGCTCTTGTCCTGGGTTGGTATTAAACACTTTAATAGAGTTCGGATGGTGACCCTTAGATGCCCATGAGTGATATTCTTAACTAAAGTTCAAAAAGGAAAGAAGGAAACTGCAAAAAACCTCTGATCCCAAAATTCTGCAATTTTAATACAAAGAAAGATATATTAAGGAATACAAAGTAAAATGAGCAGAATGATGGGCCTAAAAAGGTAGTTCAGAGCAAAATAAAATGGTTCTGTTGGCCAGATTTATAATCCACAAAGCTAGAGCAGAAGATCAAGAAAAACAGAAAAATCCAAAAAAAGAACTTGTTATGAGCTGCTCATTTTAAAATATATCTCTCTTAAAATACATTTTTCTAAACAAATATCCATCCATCCATCTATTTTCCAACCCACTGTATCCTAACTACAGGGTCGCGGGGGTCTGCTGGAGCCAATCCCAGGACACAAGGCAGGAAACAAACCCCAGGCAGGGCGCCAGCCCACCGCAGGGCGCACACACACACACACACACTAGCACAATTTAGAATTGCCAATGCACCTAACCTGCATGTCTTTGGACTGTGGGAGGAAACCCACGCAGACATAGGGACAACATGCAAACTCCATGCAATGAGGACCCGGGAAGCGAATCCGGGTCTCCTTACTGCGAGGCAGCAGCGTTACCCACTGCGCCACCATGCCGCCCTAAACAAACATATAAGTGTAAAATGGGTTTCCATTACTCTGGTTACTGCGGTGGGTTGGCACCCTGCCCGGGATTGGTTCCTGCCTTGTGCCCTGTGTTGGCTGGGATTGGCTACAGCAGACCCCCGTGACCCTGTATTCGGATTCAGCGGGTTAGAAAATGGATGGATGGATGGATGGATTACTCTGGTTACATTTCTAAAAGTTTACTTTGAATATATAATACTAGTTACGGCGCAGTGAATCCACTTGACTTGAGCATTCCTAGTTTTCAAACTCTTTCTCTGTATGTTTAGCATTCGTTTGCTCAGAGGTTGATGTGCTTGCTGCTTCCTGAGCAGCTCTTCTCTTCTCCACCCTAGCGGCCTACTTCTTCTCTTTTTTCGTCGGCATTTTTTCACATTAAAACTGATTAAGTCAGTGTTTGTGTTGTAATTACTTAGTACATTTTCCTTAATTTTTCACTTAAGCTGGCACTTAAATCTTCAATCTGCCCCAAGAATGATTTAAGATATGAAGAGGTAGGGGTGGTAGAAATGAGAACGGCACACATACGCAGGCGTCACACACTGCCGAGAGATGATTCTACAATAAAATACAATAATAATAAAAAGAGGAATAATCTTGGAGGTCAATCATCACCCTGAAAGCCGAGAGTAGACATCACATAGTACATGTGTACCAAATTTCAGGTCAATAGGTCAAACAGTTTGCAAGATACATGTGATTTAAAATCCTGGACAAACAAACGAACAGCCACAGTAGCATATTATATAAGAAGATTTCAAAACATAGTAATTATTTATTTGTTACTGAATTCTTGTTTCCAAGACATTATTACAATTTGGCGAGGTTTGTGGTTCTTGGTTAGCATTTAGGTTTTGATAGATAGATAGATACAACTTGTAGATAGATAGATAGATAGATAGATAGATAGATAGATAGATAGATAGATAGATACTTTATTAATTCCAAGGGGAAATTCACATACTCCAGCAGCAGCATACTGATAAAAAACAATATTAAATTAAAGAGTGATAAAAATGCAGGTAAAAACAGACAATAATTTTGTATAATATTAACATTTAAGGTGGAACTGAAGAGTCGCATAGTGTGGGGGAGGACCGATCTCCTCAGTCTGTCAGTGGATCAGGACAGTGACAGCAGTCTGTTCCTGAAGCTGCTCCTCTGTCTGGAGATGATCCTGTTCAGTGGATGCATTGGATTCTCCATGATTGACAGGAGCCTGCTCAGTGCTCGTCGCTCTGCCATGGATGTCAAATTGTTCAGCACTGTGCCTGCCTTCCTCACCAGTTTGTCCAGGCGTGAGGCGTCCTTCTTCTTCATGCTGCCTCCCCAGCACACCACCGCATAGGAGAAGGCACTCACCACAACTGTCTGATAGAACATCTGCAGATGTTGAAGGACGCCAGCCTTCTAAGAAAGTATAGTCGGCTCTGTCCTCTCCTGCACAGAGTATCAGTATTGGCAGTCCAGCTGCACTCCCGGGTATTTATAGGTCTGCACCCTCTGCACACAGATATTTTGGTGCAAAAGTAATGTCTTCTTTGTTTTCAACTTGTTTCTGGTTTTAACTTTGTTTCATCTCTTGATCCAATTCCAGCTTTCGAGCAGAATACTACTAAGACGATGAATACGATGTCAGACTGAATTCTGTTCTGTAGATTCTAAGCACTGTCATAGATGGCCGGGGCCCTTGCCCAGCCGGGACACCTCTGCTATGGAAGGACTTGGGGAGCCAGTGTGGACAGAACACTGCCTCCCCCGAAATACTAGATGGCTGCCCTGCTGGATGGCAGCCATACCTTGGACTCCTGCAGCGCTTCATGGGATACAGTCCTGTGGGGATCCGGGGGCACCAGCAGGGGTTGTGTGGTGTTATGGGTCCACAGCTCTCTCAGCAAAGGCCAGTTGTTTTTAAATAAATAATCACCGCGATCGCGGCTTAGTGAGAGGGCATGGTGGCTGTAGCGGATCTCAGGGCGATCTGCGGTGTGGGCGTTTCTCACATAGTGAACAGGTGAGGGACTGCCCACATCGGTGATTGTTCCTGGGGTTACTAATGTGCTATGGCCCCTCTCAATATATAGAAGCGTGAGTCCAATAGAAAGGAGGAGAACAAAAAAACAGAAATAAAGAAGGATGGACGGAGGTGGCTGTAAAGAGAGAGAGAGAGAGAGAGAGAGAGAGAGAGAGCGAGTGAGCGAGTGAGTGCCGGTGCAGTGCGGGCGAATGAGCGAACGCTTGCAGGCAGCTGTAAGGAAGCCTGGGTGTTAGGCCGACACCCGGGTGTCGTAGTAGTGGTCGCTCCTGCTGAGTAAGCATGTAGCGGGAGTGACCAATGAAGAAGAAGACTGTCCGCGTAAGGCCGGGATGGCTGCGGGAGTCGGGAGGCTTGGTGGAGAAGTCCTTGGTGTGAGCATCCTGGATGCCAAGGTTTCCAAGTCTCGGGCCTGGGATGAGTGCCAGACCGAAGCCATGATCGGGAGGACTCCAGACCTGTGTGTGTGAGTGTGTGAGAAAAAGGACAGCTGCTGAGAGAGCATCTCGCCTGCTGCAAAGCCCAACCGAGAGAAGCAGGTGAGACGCTAGTTTAAAAGGAGTACCGGGCTTATTGATTTTAAGGACTGCTTCCAGCGTCGTTTGAACTTCGTTGTTTTAAAGGATTGTTTTTGTAAATTATTTTTAACCTCCACCATTGTCACTGTTTTATGGATTATTTATTTAATGAAGACTTTTTGTGAGCCACTGCACTATTTTGAACACTTTGTTCTGATGATTGTTTTGAATAAAAGCACTTTGCACTTTGTGCATCATCCCCTTGCTATGTTGCCTCACTGCTTAGCTCATCTCGGTTATAACTATCGACGGTGTTGGGTTCAAGGGCTCCCTAACAGCCGATGGGAGCATTAAGCTGAACCCGCTTCGTCACAGGGTGCTGCAGCTGTTCCTGAGCCCGTGTGGGCGGTTCTTCCACCACATCCTGAAGAGCCACCGGAAGTAGGGCAACAAGCACCTGAAGCACTTCTGGGTGTCTTTTATAAGGGATCAGTGGACAGTACTCAGTGAGCCAGAGTTGGAAGGAAGGTGGACAAAGCCTGCCGAGGAGGAGTGGAGGAGTAAACGAGAAGAAGAATTATTGTGTATTGTGTGCTTTTGTGTTTGTGGAACCAAGTTGTGCCTGTGGGAAACGGGGAAGGCCTCATGTATAACACCGTGCGTAGAATTCTCACTATAACATGACGTAAGCACAAAAGGAAAATGTGCTTACGCACAGAAAAATCCAGATGCAGGAATCTGTGCGTACTCCAACTTCCGCGTTCTTCCGCTCCATAAATCCCGGTCAGCGTGAAAAGCAACGCTCGTGCACACGCCTTCTGTCCCACCCCAACTCCTCTCAGAATCACGCCTCTTTGAATATGCAAATCAATATAAATCGCCCTTAAGCTCAGCCTTCTGTGAAAAGACAATGGGAAAAGCACGGGGGAAAATATAAGAATTTCAGCAAATGCCAAATGGAGGCAAAGGAAAAACATACTACTTGTTTATTTAAACCGTGGTATAATCAACAAAAGGAAGTTGATGGAGTGACATAGCATGTTGGAGAAACTTGAAAGCTCACTTTCACAAAGTCGAAAGAAATAAAAACGAAGTTGTCAGATATCAAAGTCGCCATGAAAAGGCGAGTTGTAGCCCACTGTCTGAGTGTCATATTAAAGGTTATTGGGGTACAGAGAAAAAAAGGCACACAGTGGGGAAAAAGCACGAAATGTCAACTTCAATCTCGACATTTCCACTTTAATCACGTAGTTTATTTTGACATTAAAGTAGAACATCATAAACTTCATCTTAAAATCATTTAATTAACCAGTTTCTCAATTCACATCGTAATTAAAGTAGCACGTTAAATGCTTTGTTTTGTATTTGATCTTCTATGTGCTCTGTATATGTGAATCACTACTTGCTTCTTAAACCGGCTCTCTTCCTCCAACTGGACACAGAATCCATTACATTCGTGATATTACAGCTCTCTGAATAACTAAAATACTGAGATGTATACGTGATATCATTTTCATGATGATAGGAGTTAAAGAACGTTATTAAACATGGGTTTCAGGGCGCAGTGATTGTGCATGACTTTCGATGAAATTATTTATTGTGCAGTACTCATGGGCGTCTGTAAGCTTGTGGCAGCCCTGGGCAGAGAAAGAATTGGTGGCATCTTTGCCCACCAATGTCAATATGGTATCTTATGCACGGTGGATGGCCACGTCTGTTGCGGACACTGCATAGCCGCCTCGTGCTCATGACACAAGTGTTTAACTTTTGTCGAAATTTGCTGCTGCGTTTTTAGATGTGTCGTTATTTTCTCTTTCTGTTTTATATTCAATATATATTGGTGTGGCCGCCCCTGCAGTCCTTGCTTTTCTTTCCCCAAGTAACCGATCGCCACACAATCAGCTCTGTAATAGACGTTAAGCCATCTGTAAGCATAAAGCTCTGATTCTTCAAAACGTTTAAGGAACATTGAAATACCTTTGTAGTACATGTTTAGTTATTCTATCCTTTACGCCAGTCCCAGTGAAGAATATAGATTACTTAAATGAAGTTAAAGTTTTAGCTGTATAATATAATAAACATATTTTGCTGCACTTCATCTTAAAAATGATATCGTCATCATATGTAAATATGCGCTTTATAAAGTGGCTCAGGTTGTGCGATATTATTACTGTAGTGCAAGTTTATAGTGAGGTAATTGTACTTATAAGTACAAACAGTTCTACAAGGAGCAATTGATTGAGTGCGTTTAAAGTTCTTCGGATGAAACTGTTTCTGAACCGCGAGGTCCGTATAGGAAAGGCTTTAAAAAAGTTTTGCAGTGGCTGAGACAGCGTGTCCTTAATGCCGTATACCCATAATTCTCTTTCCGATCAGCTGCTGCTGTGATTCACACTCAGATACAGTGATATAAATACTCCGAGTCGTGCAGTGAGAGTAATATGGAAAAAGATGATCCGCTGTGGCAACTCCTAACGGGAGGAGCTGAAAGAAGAAGAAGAAGTGAGAGTAACAACGCTAAAGCAGTTATGGTATTTGGAATACTATGGCTATTCCCTGGACCATTATATTGTTACAAGTTAATTACAATCAGATGCATTACACTAATAAACAATATGCGGTGAGTTTCAGTGTATTTATAAAGCCGTGTCAGGAAAATAAAGAGTAAGCACACAGAAACAGTAGCACTGCTTTGACGCTGGGTGCCGCTAGTCTGCAAAACTGAGCGGAGAACTTGCATACGACAAGGTATGAGGTACCGTGGAAAAGTGCGTGGCTTTACGCCAAGTGTAGGTTTTATACATCGCGATTTGAACGTGGAAACATTCTTACGCAACATTTCTGTGCTTACGCACCAGTTATACATGAGGCCCCTGGTGAAGAAAATAAAAGTATCTTTTGTTTTATAAGTGTGTCTTTAGTGTCTGTCCGTGTTGGGTTGGGTGGCTGACACGCCCCCTAGAGTTGTTATAGCACCCATCCTGAAACCCTGTCTGGTCCAGCAGGTTGACGTGGTTTGACCCTCTGCAGTTTGAAGTTGGGAGAGTTGGCATCCTCTGTGGCTATATACTTTCCAGGTGGAGTGGGGTTGCTAGATTCAAAGCGGGCAAAAAATGTGTTGAGATCATGGATCAATGTGACATCACTATGGGGAGAGACAGGGCTGCCTTTGTGGTCAGTAATAGCTCTAATGCTTTTCCACATGCCCCTGATATCCGTGCTGTAAAAATGATTTTTCACACATTTCCTGATGATGTCTTTGGCCTTTTTTCATGTTTTAACGTCTTTCAGATTTAAACGTCTGGTTACATGCTTTTGAAAGATGTTTCACCTTTTTGTTTATCCATGGTTTCATATTTGGAAAAACGTTTATCCTCTGTTTTTATAGTGACATGACAGAATATCACATATGTTTTAGCATAACAGCTCAATAAAATAAAATGCAGCATAAGTTTTATTATGAGTATCATTTGGTAAAAAAAAATCATTTTTTGGAAAATGAAAATATTTGTTTAAAAGCTTACATGGTAAATTATATTAGACACAGCTTAAACTACACACCAGAGGGCAGCAAAGTACAAATAAAAGTAAAGAAGATGAGGCCCCTAAATGTACTGTATTTGTGGAGGTACGCTAACATGTCTACAGTAAATACCTCAGCAAGCTGCACAGCACAGTTTCTAAGCACCCATCCTGAAACTCCGTCCAGTCCAGCAGTTTTAAATGCGCAGAAAGAGAGACAGAGAATGACACATATATTAAACAGAATATACTGTAGATTAAACCTCATATAGTTTAAATAAAGTGTTTAAATGATCATATTGCTCTATTATGTAACAGTACTGTTTATGCAATGTAAATAAAGCACAGGACAAATCAAAAAGAGTTGGGGATCCACACCATATATTGTGCAAAACGATGAGTAGTCTTATTGACTGGTATGGAGTTCCAGAAGCTGGGACTGACTGAAACATTAAGTAACATGAGTTTGAAAATTATAAGTTTAGGATACAGAAAACAAAACATGGGGAAGATGGAATGGACAACCATGTACGTTAGATCCTGGCTGATGATCTAGAATGTTCTTCAAGAACCGTGGAATATTTTCTGATGCAGGGTTTATTTAAGTACTATAGTTTCTATCACACCCTCAGTTGTATGTATCGGATAAAAGCCAACTGTTAAGAATGTGGTAATCATAAAAGAATTAACAAACAATGCAAAATGACCTGGAGAACGAAGTCACAATGATTAACACTGAAGATACATACTGTCACTTCTGATGTTAAGCTGAAGGTGTTTGACTAGCAAATGTATTACTTAATCAATCAATTTAATATTTTTAAATAAAATTGTCATAACTAAGTACTTATCCTTCAGTCTAATTTAAAAAGTTCAATTTAATAGTGCCTATTATGGCAAAAACAACTTACTGTGACAACAATACTCTTTTTAGGTTAAAAACTATACCTTCAAATGTTTGGACAAAACAGAAATAGAACAACTGCAAAACTGTTAACTTTTGCCCTGTAAGATTTCACTTTTTCTCCTTTTTCTATCTGTGTTAACCTTGTCGTTCTACCATTTAGCTTTAGATTTGAAAGTATTTCTTGCATGAGTTTTGTCATGCAATACTTGTAGTTGGTCATGGCAATCCATATAAGACAATTCAGATGTGCATTACCCATAATTCTCCTAAATTAATTTTGGAAAAGGTTAATCCACATATAGGGTGTCACGGTGGCGCAGTGGGTAGCAGACCTGGGTTCACTTCCAGGGTGTGGAGTTTGCATGGGTTTCCCCCGGGTACTCTGGTTTCCTCCCACAGTCCAAAGACATGCAGGTTTGGCGCATTGGCAATTCTAAATTGTCCCTAATGTGTGTGCGAGCCCTGTGGTGGGCTGGTGCCCTGCTTGGGGTTTGTTTCCTGCTTTGCACCCTCTGTTGGCTTGGATTGGCTCTAGCAGACCCCCGTGACCCTCTAGTAAGGTTATAGCAGGTTGGATAATCCACATATATGTGTACTCACCAAAAAGGACACCATTTTCTGCACACACTTCTTCACAGCAGGGTATTCTGTGTCAGATACACATCTTCCATAAATGTTGCAACCCTGCATTAAGTACTTCTTTGACAGTCACATGGGTCTGCAGTTCAGTTATTTCACATTCAACTGTAGCAGCAACAGGAGAGAGACACATGATGACTGGAGTCAGAAATGATAGTGACATTATCATTGGGTTCTCAGTGAAGTCAAAAAATGCTTTGTAGACATACACCTCATTGAATCTTCATTCAAACTCCAGCCTGTGTTCCATAGGAACTTCTATGAAGGCACTGTAGTTGAAATATTGCATAAGTCCTGGATTGCGTCTGGTAACTGTTCTCAGTTGTGGAAAATAAAGGAATTGCTGGTCTGGGATGAAGAGAGTATTGATTTTATTTTGGAAGGCTGTGACAACATGTAGCATGCTCCCTGCAAGCAGGGCCAGTGACACCATTAAGGTGAATTAAGGCTAGGGCGCAGATTGTAAAGGTGGGGAAAACTGAGCTGCATGGATTAGCTACTGAACAGTCAGTTGGCACACTAATAAGCTTAGCCTAGGACACAAAATAACCTAGCACCGGCACTGCCTGCAAGTATAATGCAGGAAAAACAAAATCAACCAAAAAAACTGCTGCTTATATATCAAGTAAAATAAAATAGAGATTGTAATGTTAAATATATAAAAATACTAGGGGGCTCTGCCCTCTGCTCGCTTGGCTCACCAACCCCTGTGCAAGCGTTATGTGCTAACCACTTTGCAGCTCTGCCACTCACGTATGGGGAAGCAGATGTACACTTTAAACAGATTGTTATTTTCATGGGAATTGTTACATATGCATGATAGAACTAACTATTTTACATTACAGCAAGTAGTTAACCATAGTAAAAAAATAGTGAAAAGTAATAAATTCAAAGAAAATGATGTTTCATGTTGCGTTAGAGGTATTTGTTCTGTTTGGCTTTGAAATTAACATGCACATGCTTTTTAAACTTACACTTTTACTGTAAAACTTCAGTAAAAATAATTTTTTGAATTAACTTTTCTTCAAAATCGCATTGAATTTTCATTCCGTGTTAGGACTTACATCATGACAACGCAACGTATAACATCCCGTGAGTGAAAATTGTTTCTTTTTCACTAATAAATAAACCAACTTTTTTGAATGTTTGTCCCTGTGATTTGTTGATTGTCATAGCAAAAGCTGTTCTAACAGGAAACTGTAAACATTTTAATACGAATGGAAATCAAGATTGCCTTTGGTGTCTAATGTTATCTGCGGAAGATGTACTACATTACCTTTCTTGTCGCCTGTTAAAATTTTACATGTCAGAATTGATCGACCAATTTTGAATATAATAGTCCATCACTCACACATAAATTACACAATATCATTACGATACATCCTTCTTTCAACAGTAATTTGGCCAGTGGAGGACCGGACAGTGTTAACGGTTGTAAATATTCTTTGGGATATTGTAAGTTGATGTTTTCATCTTCCTCACCATCACCACCAACTGTGTCAGTATAGTCTATTGATACACATTTAACCAATTTGCAGTGTAACTGATCGACAATTTTTGCGTTATTTTGTTTCACTTCGTTGTTTCTCGGTGCTAGGACTGCCTGTGTACTCATTTCTTCTGTTGATAACCAAGATTTGGACATAATAAGTCTTCTTTTTTGGGGAACTTAAAGTGAGGAAAACAAAAATTTATAAGAGCTGAGAGTGCAGGAACTGTGTCTGACAAAAGCATTCACATGAATGAGAGGTGAGAGGACTGTAGGCATGGGCCATAAACCGCAAATGGTTGAGAGGAGGGCGAGACTGGCAAACATCTCTTGACAAAGAGATCTCATCTCATCTCATCTCGTCTCATCTCAAGATTTTCTTTTATAATTGAGAGATATGTACATGTATGTAAAAACACAGAAAACATATAGTCTTGGGGAACATCCCTGTGGGGATGTGTAGGTTCCACCAGACAGAGCTAAAAGAAAGTCACAGACATGGAAGAAGGTTTCGCCTGACCTGGAAGTGCTTCCAGGCTGTAGTTATTTGACACTGGAAATACTTCCTGGTTTTGGCATAATAGAAGCCACCCAGCCACTTCCAGGTGAGCTGAGTCGGAAGAAGGTGGATAAAGCTTGCCTGGATGAGAGACGGAGGAGTTATTGTGGGGAAAAGTCTGTTTAAAGAGGATTTATAAGATATTGGATTTAATAAAACATCACGTTCATTGAAACCTTTGAGTATATGTCTGCATTTGTGTTGTGTTGTGTTTGAAGAGCTGCAGTGCCCTCTAGTGGCTTCAGCATTTAAAATGTTCTCACATCTGGTTTGGCCTTGCATTTGGCAGCAAACACAACATTTCTTCACAAAAAACAGTCATCTTGGGGGCAGAGGGTCCAGGTGCATAGTTGAGAGTGTCACTAATTTCCATTCTGTCATCCACGACTGGGCTGAAATATGGAGCAGCCAACAGATCTCTCATCTACTTAGTGATGTCTTTACCAATTTCTTCAATCCTCCTTATAGTGGTGTCGCAAAATTGCAGTCGTTTTATTTGTTTTAGAAAGGCATCTCTGTTACTGAAATCAGCATACATAATTTCTAGAGATTGCAAAAACAACTCACTATATCTGCATCTGTAAAATGCTTTCTTGTGTTGGTCTCATCCATTACGGGAGATGGACGTCTGAAGCAGAACTCCGTTAGTGGCAGCTTTAATTTTTCTTTTATATTTTATTATCCTGAGGTATCCTGTATTTACCCAACTCGAGGAGGTTCTATTACAGTATATACAAGCATATATAAACATGAGTGGGAAGAAAGGGGCTCAGAAAGAAACGGAAAAGAAACCCAAAGATACACCCAAGCCTAGACAGGCATCAAGTCCAAGTCCATACTCAAGGTGTGGCCTTACAGAGACTGACCCGGAGCAGATGGACGATAGCATGGATCTCCCGGGAACACTGTCCACTGCATCGTCTCCAGATGAGAGCAAAAGTGGGAGCGAATGTGCAAGTGATGCAGGTCATGATAGCTCACGGATTTCCAGAAGATCACTAGAAACTGGAAATGGCCTTGCTGTCCGCTTTATCATCTACTCCTTGCAAGCCGGAAGCATCAGCTGAAAAGGGGCTTGCCTCACCTGTGGAGCGCAAAGGCCGAAACAGTCTGTCCGAACTGAAGGTAATGATCATTGAGCTCAAACAAGAGACAACGAAAGGTATAAAAAAAGAAATAAATTGTATACTCAAGACAAGCGAGAAGACAAACAAGAAACTGCGGGTGGAGCTGCAGGAGCTGAGGCAAGATAGTAAAGACTCGGAGAAACATGTACAGTATATAATTGCTTTGAAGCAGTCTTTAAAGGTATGCTGGAAAACATTTAGGAGCACGTTCAGGATGATGCGTCAAAGTCTCAGGAAAACTGAGAGCACTTGGTGATCATTTGAAAGGCGTTAAGCAAACATTTACGACTCGAATTGAAACAGCCAAACTTTTGGCATCCACCACCGATGGAAAAGCAACAGCTGCAAATTCCGAATACAAAAAACTCGGAGGCAGACTTGCGGCTCTGGAAGATGGATGCAGAAGGAATAATATTAGAATTGAAGGTCTCCCTGAGAATCGTGAAAGTCCAAACCCCGTGAAATTCGTAGCTGAACTATTCTCAAAAATAGTTGGAGAGGACTTTAAATGAGACACCGAGATAGCAGCAGCTTACCGCATACAGGGATCAAATACTTCTAGACCTAGGACTTTTCTCGTGCATTTCGATAAATGCTTTCTTGTGTTTGCCAGTTTCACACATGGCCTCTATTAATCTTTCAGCAGTGGAGATGGATTAATCCATATGGTTTTGTTGCTCTTTAATTGGAGCAGTAAGTTGCTCCATTTTATTCCACCTTAGGCTGCTGCTAGGGGTGGAATTTATCATTCTGTTCCAAATTATTGCACACTAAATATTTGAGCTGTTCTCCATTATTGCCCAACTTTCCTGAAACTTTCTGTTTTTGTTTTTCATGGCAAAAACCTTTCTTTTTTTACAAGATGGTTTTCCCTTATTTGAGTGCACATCCTTGTCCTTCAATTCACCGTCTTGCCTTTGACACAATTCGACTTGTGTTGTTGTAGGTCAGTATTTTATAGGCTGTTTTTTTTTATCATAAAACATTCTATCTTAGCTAGTCACACTAACGGCATATAGTGCATAATATCATGCTGCTCCCATTGGTCAGAGCTTTTCTGCACTTGAAGTGTTGTTATATTAAATACAGATTCAACCATTTGATGCTCTACAGCCTATGGACTACACATTAACTATGAGGGTTTCAGGGTGTATGGAAATTTGGGCTGTGGCATAGGGCTTGATTCCACTATATAGGTTTTGTTCCTTTGTGAAAATTATTTTCACACATTTGGGCTTACAATTCATTTCATTCATTCATTTTCCACTGCTTATCTGAGACAGGGTTCGCTGAGGCAACAGTCTTAGCAGTAAAGCACATACGTCCCTTCCCAAGCCACACTTGCCAACTCATACCGTGGGATCCCAAGGCATTGCAGGCCGTCTGGAAGATATAATCCTCCCAGCCAGCCCTGAATCTTACCTGGGGTCTCCTCCCAGGTGCCTGTCAAGGTAAATCATCCAAAGGACCACCTTAATTGGCTGTTTCCTACACAAAGAGTCAGTGACTACTCTGAGCCTCTCCCAGATGTCTGTGCTTCTCACCCTATTTCTAAGGGAGGCCCCTTGTACCAACACACTCATTTTTTCGATCATTACTCAAAGCTCATGACCATAGATGAGGGTAGAAATGTAGATTGACTGGTAAATCAAGAGTCGCGCCTTCTGGCTGAGCCTAATTCTTCAACACTATGGATTGGTATAGTGACAGCATAACTGTGCTTACCACCCCTATCCGACTGTTGATCTCACGATCACTTTTTCCCTTAAGACCCTTACTTAATCCTCTCCACTTGATGGAGTAAATCATCTCCCAACTGGAGAGGACAATCCAAGTCCACCTTTTTCCTTCTGAAGAACATGGCCTCTGACATGGAGGCATTGATCCTCATCTCTACCATGTCACACTTAGTTGAAATCCATCCCAATGCATGCTGGAGTTCACAGCCTGATGAAGCCAACAGGAATACATCGTCTGCAAAAAACAGTGACGCAATTCTAAGGCCACCAAACTGGACACCCTTTCCTCCCTGGCTGTGCCTTGATATTGTACGGCATTTTCCATTTTGCTAGACTTCAATGGAACACCAGCCCCATTAAGAAAGTAGATGTAACAGGGATGCAGAGATCCACTTGCACTAACCCCCCCACTTGCATTCTAGACTACGTAAGTGACTGAACTCCAGCTTGTACCAGGATCTGCCTGGCCTTCGTCTGATAACAAAGGTGTAAATAAGAGGTGACTTGACATCTCTCTAGTGGCTCCTCTGCAGCCCTTTTGAGTCAGAATGTGCAAAATGGACAGAAGAACTCACCTATTAAAAGACATTGATTTCATAACTGGAAGCGATTTTAATCCAATCAGGAGAAGGTCCAACCTTCTTTTAACACCACATGTACCATGCTGAAGAAGCACTTTATCTAGGATATTTTCTGGAGACTCTCGGGGCACCTTCTCTGGGATACTCTCAAGGATGGTGTAACGGTGCGGTTCCTGCTCCATGCTACTTCTTCTTGTTTTGGGAGCCTCTTGCTTGCTTGCTCACTCCCACACCTACTTTTTCCCCTCCCACCTTCCTCTTCTCTCCACTAACCTCCGTTCTCTATTCTTTGATCTTTTTTCTTTTTCTTCCCTCCACACTCCACTTCTCCTTTTTATAATGGGAACGTGGCACAAGTGTGACAATTAGCAGCTCCAATTATGGACATGGGCGATCTCGAACCTGTGCATTTCAGTGTGAAAACGCTGTGTCCGGGATCCGCCCCCTCCTTAAGCCACAAGTGCTGTGATTATTTATTTAAAGACTGGCTATCTGTTTAGAACCGCGGACCCACTTTATCACAGATGAGGAATATGTAAAGTGAACTTCTGAACCCTGGTCTCTGAATCCTAAGTAGTTATAAGCCAACTTCTCCACAAGGAGCTGAAACGGTGAAATTCTCTTCTCTTTGTAAACCTGAAGCTGAGACCCAGTCTGTCAAGCCAAAGCTGTGTTCCAGTAGACTGATAAGGTTATGAAGCATCCATCACTTCAAGAAGGGATCTCCAGCATCTAAACTCTTGTGCCAGAAATAGTAATGCGTTTCCCTAAGTTGCAGATGGCACAACAAAGAGCCTGATAGCAGAAAGCAAGCTGAGGAAAAAGCAGCACAACATTGACAAGGATCATGCAGCCAAGAGAAAGAGTAGACTTGAACGCATTGTTCTCTTTGAGTTCCAAGACTGAACTGATTTAGCTTAGAGAAGATGGTGGGTTTATAAGCTGAAACCTGAAGTGATGACGTCTAGGACCGGAGCCAGAAGTAATGTCAGTCTGGGCACTAGAATCAGAAGTGGGTCATTGATGTTGACTCAGGCAGGTTTTCCCGTATTTGGCCTGCAGAGATAACAGAGGTAGGTTTAGTGCGACCTGCCACCTCCTGGTGGGTAATTACCTCCACTTGGTCCACTCAGCTCCCCCCTAATCGCACATGTACGACAGCAAGAAGAATCTTTTGTGTAAACCTGGAGCAACAACAAAGCAACAATTCAACACAACATCAGACATCCATAAAGACTTGGTATCATAAAGCTATCTGTGCCAAGATAAAGTAGAACTCTAAATATCAGTAAACAGTTAGCCTATATGTTACATGTTTGCCTTCCTAGTCTGTCTGTGTCTTGTCTTATATGTTAACACATATAAATGCAGGTATTATACTGTATTTTTATAATCCATCTGTTTAACAATAAATTGTATTATTTTGTTTCTTAAAACAAGTGTGCTTCAGCTACATTGATATAAGTCTACAGACTGGAGAATCATCTCCTACAAAATAGAAAATTAAGGTAAATAAATAAGGCCCCTTGCCAAATTATTGGATTAATTACCTGTATTGCTGAAGGCAAACCTGATAATTAATTAACCAAATTTCTTTCTTACATCCCACATTATTAAGGTATAACTGTGTGGGTGTTTTATTGATTTTCAATCATCAAATTTCGATAATATCCTGTCCATGAATATCACAAACAGGATAGGAGACAAAGCACAGCCCTGGCGGAGTCCCACACCCACTGGGAACGGTCCTGATGTTTATCCAAGTATGCGGATACAGCTTTCCCTGTGATTATACAGGGGACCGAAGAGCAGTTATTGAGGGCTCTGGAATCTCATACTATCCCAGCACCCTCCACAGAATCCCTCTAGCAACATGGTCATATGCCTTCTCTAAGTCCACTAAAAACATGTAGACCTATTGGGTGAACTCAAACCACCACTTGAGAATCTTCACGATGGTAAAGAGCTGGTCCATTGTTCCATGGAATGAATGGAATCTACATTGCTCCTCCTGGATCTAAGGTTCCATGACTGGGTGGATTCTCCTTTCCAGTATTGTGGCATAAGCTTTTCCAGGGGGGCTGAGGGATGTGATCCCCCCATAGTTGGAGCACATCCTTTGGTCTCCCTTTTTTAAAATGGGGAACACCACTGTGGTTTGCCACTCCAGGGACATGGCTTCTGATGACCACTCTAAATTGGAACGCATGTTGGCCATGACAGCCAAACAATGTCCATATCCTTCAGCATTTCTGGGTGGATCTCATCCAGAGTTGAAAATCTTGTAAACAGTGCCTCCCCCAGACATTTCCAGTACACCCTCACTACTCCAGGTCTCTCCAGTTGCCTCTCCCACCATCTGACCCAACTCTCCACCAGGTGGTGATAGCTGACAGCTAGAACATAAAGCTGCAAATCTGATGATACAATTCTAAAATCAATCATAGATCTTTGGCCTAAGGTGCTCTGGTACCAAGTACACTTACGAGATGCTTTATGTTTGAACATGGTGTTTGTTGTGAACAACCCCTGCATAGCACAGAAGTCCAAGAACAAAAACTCGTTCAGGTTTAGATCAGGGAGGCATTTCCTGCAAATTATGCCTCCCCAGGTGTCTCCATTGTTACTCATGTGGTCATTGAAATTACCCAGCAGAACTATGGAGTCACTAACTGAAACTCTTTCCAGGATCCCTCCAGGCATTCCAAGAAGGTCAGGTGCTCCAAACTTCCATTTGGTGCATAAGCACATATGGCAGTCAGAGTCCTCTCCTCAACCAACTTTAGCCCACTCGTTCTCATGGACAAACTCCAACATAGTATCAACCAGGCAGGTGCTCAAGAAGAAGCCCACTCCCGCCCGACACCTTTATCCCTGGGCAACTCAAGAGATGTTTCAAGATGTTTGGTTCCTAAACCAAGTTAGTCAATGAACATGAGCCCAACCATATCTAATTGACAGAGCTCTTCCTCACCCATCAACTGTCGCCCTTCCCCAAAATCAGGTGACATTCCACATCCAAAGAGTCAGTTTGTGTGTTGGGTTTAAGTCCACCAAGGCCTCTGCCTTCAACCACTTCCCTGCTCACCTTGCACCTGGATCTCATTCCTCCTGCAGGTGGTGGGCCCAAAGAAAGACTAAGGGCCATTTGTACTATAAAGGAGGTCCCTAGTGTTTTAATAAGTCTCATATTATAGTCATTACTCACATGAAATATGTACAAATGAGTACACAGCAGTGTAGAATGATTACAGTCTGAAATCTGCAAGCAGCCCTGATTTGGGAGCCATGCCATCATGACAGGTTCCATCTTTGCATGAAAGTTGGGTCAGACAGGTTAATGGAACCCAGAACAGGCAGGCTTAAAGCCAGAACAAATTTAAAAACAAAATTAAAAAATATATTTATAAGAAATTGTCTGAAAAATGTTTTTTCTTTAATTGACGTGACGTTCTCCCCAGAAAGTTTTTCCAGCTGGGTGGCATGAAAAAGTAGCCGGGTGGGGCAGGATGGTGAAATTTGGCGGTGGGAAAAACTAAATGTGCACTATTTTTATTAGTTAATTATTATTATTTTCCAATGTTCAATATGACTTCCTTTTTTAATGTTTGACACTTTTGCCAGAATATTTTTATTAAATTTAAGAAGTATCCAATTCAGGATCCTGCAAACCAACAAATATTTTAAATAACAATTGTTATGACATAAACCAAGAGCCACAAGTATTGTCGCTGTCGGGAAGAAAAGTGAAAACAATGAAACAAAAGTATGGTAAACCTAATGAAGAAAATATTTAAAACATTCTTCAAAGCCAACTTGCATATGCAGAAGGTGTCTTCAGTTAAATACTTATTCTTCTTTTTTTCCTAGAGGCCCAGTTGTCTGCAGCTTTCCCATAATCTAAGTCCCCAGGATTTGGGCCCTCTAAGGAGATCAGCATGAGATTATTTAGTGTGCTTTGATTCATGCAATTTCTTAAACATGTCTTGATCCTTTTAAGGGCAGAAAACCCTCTTTCACATTCAGCTGTGCTCACTGCGATCACTAGCCCAATATGAGCTAGTCTGGCGAAATTTGGAAATGACTCTTTGAGCTCTGATGTCGTTGCCATTTTTAGTAAAATCTGTTTTGGACTGAAGTCTTTGTATGATTGACTTCTGATCATTTTTGACGCAACTGTCCATTCTATTAGCCAATCAAAATCTTTAAACCATTGTTTGTTTATGCCGGATAATTGATGCTTAGATTTGTCAATTGGCAAAGTGTGTGCTGAAGAGTTTTCCCCTGGTGGACCAGCCTCTGCAATGTCTTTGTCTGAAATTGCCACATGAGGAGTTGACGTTGCACCTTCATTAGTTTGTGGCATCTCTTTTCTGAAATAACTGAACAGTGTTGTTTTCTGAACACTTTTTTTGCCCATGTTCGTAAAACGTTTGGAAAAAATTAAAAGTACCTATGAATAAGACTTTTGAGTGGGAAAGTGAGAGCCTGTTGGATATTCAGTGCACACTTGCACTACGGCATGGCAAGATATGAACAAAAAATGGCAGATGGATCACTTTAACAAAACTACGAAAGCGTATTAGGGCCACGGTG